>NC_136302.1:12327686-12406066 GCF_964198595.1 Lampetra fluviatilis | reverse complement strand
TTTCGATTAGAGAAACAAACGCAAAGGGACCGTGATCTCAAACACCTGCTCAGTGGAACGACCAGTCCAGCACTCTGGAACTCGCTACCTGCTAGGGTCTCACCTCGCTCCAACTTCGCCGGGATTTAGGAGAAGCAAAGCGATGAACCTTTCTGCTGTTCGACCGAGCGCTCGAGGAGGGAAAAAGGCGCCGCATGAAGGCACGCGTTGATCACGGCTTGGAAACGTGGGGGGCGGCGGGGAGGGGGGGGTGCAGGAAAGATTTCGGAGGCATCTCGGCAGGCGAGCCGGACCCTGGCGCGGCTTGTTTTTGTCACGGCAGACCTCAAAAGAAAAGGGGGGCTAAACAAGTTTAATCAGCATCATCAGAATAATAATAATAATAATAAATCTCTCTAATAACTTGTATTTGTTCCCCTGGGAGATTCGTTAAAGGCGCGATTGTGTGAACCGTCCAAATCCCCGCCGCGCGGTGTGTGTGCGTGTCACGAGGCACGGCTTCGTGCTGCACGGATTATAACTTCACGAGTGAATTAGCACTGCTGTCCCATGCACATTCCGTGCACATTCCGAGGGAAGATTATCACTTTCATTATTATTATTGTTTCCTTGTCAATTGGGGACAAGTACTGGTGGCGGTGGTGGAGGCAGTGGTGGTGGCAGTGGTGGTGGTGATGGTGTTGGCAGTGATGGTAGTGGTGGAAGTGGTGGTAGCGGTAGCGGCGGTGGTGGCGGTGGTGGTGGCGGTGGCAGTGGAGCCAGTAGGAAGGATGGGTGGCGCTGTGGTTGGTGGTGTCTGTGTGTTTTGGGACCGGGCCACAGTTTGGCACGGTGACACAAATTCCGCCGCGCCATCTCCGCGCGGGATTTCACTCGTTAGGGATTTTTGTTGCGAATTAACAGAACTTCATTCGGCCCCGTGACTCCATGTGCGTGTGTGTGTGCACGCGCGTGTGTGTGCGTGTGTGCGCGCGCGTGTGTAATTTTCCAGGGGGCGGATGAATACAAAGCCGCGGATCACGTTTTAACTCCTCCGGACGTTCCGCTTGCAGCCCGCGAGGCGACAGCGCCGCAAACGCGACGGCGGCTTCCGCTCGTTACGAGACGCGGTGGCGGCGACGGGAAATCGCTCCGGCGAGAGGGAGCATTGGGCATGCGACATCCCGAGTTTACGTTGAGGTGGTGAGCTTGAGGTGGTGAGGATGAGGTGGTGAGGTTGAAGTGGTGAGGTTGAGGTGGTGAGGATGAGATGGTGAGGATGAGGTGGTGAGGTTGAGGTGGTGAGGTTGAGATGGTGAGGATGAGATGGTGAGGTTGAGATGGTGAGTTGGTGAGGTTGAGATGGTGAGGATGAGGTGGTGAGGTTGAGGTGGTGAGGTTGAGGTGGTGAGGATGAGATGGTGAGGTTGAGATGGTGAGGTTGAGGTGGTGAGGTTGAGATGGTGAGGTTGAAGTGGTGAGGATGAGGTGGTGAGGTTGAGATGGTGAGGATGAGGTGGTGAGGTTGAGGTGGTGAGGTTGAAGTGGTGAGGATGAGGTGTTGAAGCAGGGGTGGTGAGGTTGCCGTGGTCACGTTGAGGTGGTGAGGTTCATATGATGACGTTGGCGTGGTGAGGTTGAGATGGTGAGGTTAAGGTGGTGAGGTCGACTCTGCAGTGTTGGCGACAGGCCGAGTGCCAAGTGAGAAATTCGTCTGCGGTTTGGTCCACAGTGGAAAAGGTCGTGACCGCAGCCAGCCACGAGGAATTCCTTTATTCCAGCAATGACCTTGGAGTGAAGTCACGTGGCAACAGTGTCGACAAGACGAGCGCCATTGAGGACGGGGGGCGAGGTGGAGGGCGGAGGGGGGGCGATGTCTTTTGGGGTCCTTCCCTGGTGCCACGGCCCCTCGCAGTGTTCAGCCAAATAAACTCACACGAACCCGCTTGAACAAACACACAACAAAGCTGCGTGCCACGTCCCCAGTCGCCGCTTCGTGGCGTCGTCAAGCCTCAAGTAACGAGCCCATTGTCCTGTGGTGGCATGGACGGGGCGGCGAGGGGGGGGGCGAGAGGGGGGGTAGGAGGGGGGCAGGTAGGGTAGTTAGCCCCTGGTCCCACATCCCAAGGGGACATAAGAAAGACCCAAGGAGACTTCAGAGACGCCATCAGCTGGCATTTTGCCCCAGGCCTCCAAAAAATCCTTTCCACCACCGTAAGGTCACGAACAAAAGTGACCCCTCACGTAGCCCTGAGAATCCGATAAAACAGAAGTGAACATTTCCCACACGCAAAACAAACTACGGATAAGTGGCACGCAGTCCGTGGGTATGGCACACTCACTCTGCATGCGCTATCCCAACTAGCCACTCATACCACTCCTCTCACTGACCCTAACCCTAGTCAACTAGTACTAGTACTCGCCCTCCCACTGACCCTAACCCTGGCCCTAACGTCAGCACCTCTGGAACTTTGCTGGGAGCCCGTTTCATAATTCGTTGCATTTTTCAGGTTTGTTTTCTCTGTTTCTCTCTGTCTCTGTGTTCTCAGCAAATGCTTTGTTGTTTCCCACGGCTGGCCGCGCCAGTAACGGCGCGGAGCTGCTGATGAGGAGCGACGGGGTGGGCAGGCCCCAGCTTTGTGAGCGTGGTCATTGCCCACTCATCCGAGGGGCAGCCTCATTGCGCAGGGGGGCGGACAGGCCGTGGGAACTCCACCGGCACCCCCCTCTCCCCTCCCCTGTGCTCGTTAGCCGGAGAGCTTTGGCTCGTCATGAAGCAGACCGACTGCGACGTGATTAGCGAGTGCTCGAGTGCAGGAGCGGGGCGGCTGTGGCCGTACGTGCGTGAGCTCGTGTGCGCGTGATGTTGTTGTTGTACTGGGGAGCGGCAGTCTGGCGGTTCGCGCGTTGCGCCATGGACTGGGCCACCCCAGTTCGATCCCCGCTCACGGCCAACACCCGTGACGATTATTTAAACCGGCCCTGGGCCTCCCTTAGGTCGACTCAGCCTCAAATTTGTACCTAGTACGGTGTATAAACATTGCCATTAGGGAGACAAAAGCGGTCGGGCGTGGTGCTGGCCCCCCGGCCCCCTCGTGTACCGTTCTGGCCTTCATAGGTGGTCGCTAACAGCACTTGCCCCGACAGTCTGTTCAGGCTATACGGGGGCTCTTTGACCTTGTACCTGTGTGCATGATGTCGCGAGCTCTGCGCGTGTTTCACGCACGCGGTCGTTCTTCTCCTTCTCGTTCCGTACGGGCTGCTGATGTCGATGCAGAGACAGCGACAATTCCACATTGAGGTGGCCAAGCCCAGATCACCGCGCGAGGAGCAAGCGGAGTCGTGTCTCCTTCGTATCTGTGGATCGGGGCGTTGCGAAACGCGTCGTACGTTGCTACCGTCTGTTCTGCGTGACCACAGTCGCACCACTACTTGAGAGTTGTTGTTTTCATTCAATTATCCAAAATTTGGTCGTTTAGTCGGTGACTGATGGGAAACACGATTGGACGTAAATGCGCACTTTCATACGTTGTTTGATTCGATTATTTCCCTCCACGTGAAAAGAGGAAACAAATCTGTGCCGCCCGGCTGCTCCTCTGGACTCGCGGCCACTTGGCAGAGGCCCCGCGGCTTTGAGGGCCCTGCCAGGCGAGGCGATGGGGAGCGCCGGGCGGTGTGGCGACCGCTACTTGGGCTGCCGGTCTCACGGGGGCCAAGGCCTCCAGTGGGCCCTCTTGGAATGGGCCCAATCCGCTTAGAGGGCATTAATGAGAAATTAAAGCACTCGTGTTATTTTGTTTTCAACGGGGTTTTTTTTTCGGATGGCTGGGGGGAGGGTGTGGAGGTGAATTCCCATTGCTGTGACCTGAATCGTTCACTCCTTAAGAAGATGCTTGAGGATTTAAAAGATTTTCTCGCTGACGCCGTTAAGCCGCGTGTCAAAGCGTGTGCTGCTCTACGGAGTTATTTAAAAAAGATTCGGCAATCGCAATCAGGCAGGAAAAAAAACACATTGATGTCCGCCAACATTCGGGTCATTGTGTGAGAATGTTTCCTCCCCAAAAAAATGTGTAAACATTTTATTTTATATGTTTTTTTATATATGGAGGGACAGGTATGACAACGTTGCAACTCGTCTGCGTATTTATTGGTTCGGACGAACCGATGAGAGACTGAATACCGAAGCCTCCCCAAAGCGTTCTTGTGTTGAACCAACGCTGATGAAATGATGCACCCCCAGAAGGCTGTCTGGCTGATGGGATGTGTAAAAACATTATTTTCGTGGAATAAACTTCCCTTGTACATGAAGCAGTCCCACTCATTAACCTCCTTCGATTCCTCTCCTGATGCCTCGCCTCTCCTCCATCATCCATTCCCTTCTCTCCTCTCGCCCCTCCACTCCTTCCCGTCCCTCCCCGACCCTTTCGTGATCCCCAAGTACCCCTCGATCGCTGCTGTCACTCATTCCTCAATCCTTGTAGCACGCCCGTGCCATCTACATCATTCCACTCCGCGTCACCGCTTTGCAAGCTATGTCATCAAGCGCCTTGTACGAAGATGCTCTCGAAATATACAATTAGATGAGATATGCGAAATGTGTGTGTTGTCAGATTCATGATCACGTTCCAAATATTGCATAACATACACACCTGTTGCAGAGGCGCGTTGCATTCGGGCTAGCAATTAGCAACGGCAGAAAATAACCTGCAGACCGAGAGTGCGATGAGATGACCGAGACCTGAAGAACAATAACAGTTGTCGTAATTGCCAGTGACGTCTCGGTGGCACTTGTGTCAGGCTCGGTTCAAAGTGAGGCCACGTGAAGCTGACCAGTGAATGGCTCGCTTGTAAATATTGTGTGGTGCTTTGGAGAAAAAAAAATCGGTGTAATTTGGTGGTGTTTACCAGGCCTTCCCACCAGGATAGAGACTCCTCAGCCTGCCACTGCGGTGAGGGAGAACCCGTCAGCAGGGCAATCGGCCACCTCGCGGCAGTCTCTCCGCCAGCGGCACTGCTCACAACACACCCCAGTGTCACCGGCTGGCATCACGAGGGGTTGGGGGTTGTTGGGGGTTTTTTTTTTGCCAGACAAGCGAGCGTTTGTGTGAGTTGAGACCTCAGGAACCGACACGCGCACGCACTCACGCCAAAAACAGCATCGTCACCTCCATCGTTACCACTGCCCAATAACGTGCGCGTGCACACGAACACCGTCGTGTGACAGTGGCCCCTTTCAGATAAGATGACTTTCACACTACTCTGAAGAAGGCCCATTGCCCAAAATATCGGACGGTTGTAGATTGTCTCCTGTTACAGAGGCAGTGGCGATGCATAAAGTGGCGACGTTCAAAACTAAAATTGCTTGACTGCTTTACGTGGCATACATAATTAATTAAGTATTCGCATTTGTAGAGTGGCGCTTTTAATCCGTATGGAAAGCAGCAAAGAAACGGAACCTGCAGGGGAAACGGCCATCACTAGCGGGGCCAGGTGAAGGGACATTTACAGAGGTGAGTGTTCAAGACAGACAGGACTCCAATCTACCTGACGACTTTGATTGTCTTTTTGGCAAAAGGGAAGCGTTGTTCCGAAGCTTCGGAGCTGTAGTGGCAAAAAAATCGCGATCACCCCGGGAACAGAGCCTTTACCTCGGAGTTCTGAGAAGAAGGCGAGTCCACGAATATCTCAGGGACTCGCTGGAGATCTCAGGGGCTCGTTGGAGAGTATAAAGATGGATCGGTGGCTACAAATGTGGCGTGGCCTCACCCATTTGAGGTTTTTCCTCCACAGCAGGAATTGGGATGCTGACCGTCATGGCTCGGGGCACGCCGGGCCTCCTGGCTGAGCGAGTTCACAATCGCAATCTTTATTTATCCTGCGGGAGGAATCCGATTAGCCAGAAAGCTCTTTTTCAAAACGTTACACCAACAGCAGCAACAGGCAATAGAATAACACGAAAGCTGTGCAAAGTATAGCAAAGGTAAGGAAATCACTTAAAATATACCGTATTAAAATAAAACGTAACAAAATTTGTTTTATTTCAAGGCAACTTTAAGTGACAAGTGGCTCGGAATAGCGGGAGCCTTGTCCAGGTCGCTCCGTGTCCCCCCCCCCCCTCCGAGCGGCGCGCGCCAACCTCTCGAACCCGCGGCGTCGTCCGGTTTGAGGTCGCTTCACGCGGGCGGCTGCGGTGGTTGTGACCCCACGGTGCGGAGCGAGTGGACAACAACACAACAACAACACAACAACAACAACACAACAACAACAAGGGACACGAAACGAACGTAATGCGAAGGCAGCGCTCGCTCGCACAAACGAAGTTGCGCACGAGTCTAGGGGACCCAGCGGAATGGGATGGGCGCTGCTGGTGATTGATCGATGGAACGACCCTGGGTCAGAGAACACAAAGAGGGGGAGATTGCGAGCCGTGTCGCCGTCGAGATGGATTTTAGTTTTAGTCGATGGTGTTTATTTGGGGGGGGGGGCGGGGGGGGGGCACGCGTGCACCTCCATCACAGTTGCCCTAAGACCCTGGTGTAGCCCTCAAGAGCCGCAGCGAAACATCGGCAGCCGATGCTGCCCCACATCTCCTCCTTCATACGTGGAGCTTCAAAGCCACAGCCACAGCCGCAGTGCTGTTGTGGAGCGCACAGTGAACCCATAGAGACAGACATGGAGAGCCATAGAGACACACAGACACATAGAGATACGTGGAGACCCATAGAGACACACAGACACGTAGAGACAGACGTGGAGAGCCATAGAGACACACAGACACACAGAGATACGTGGAGACCCATAGAGACACACAGACACATAGAGACACGTGGAGACCCATAGAGACACACAGACACATTGAGACACGTGGAGACCCATAGAGACACACAGACACACAGAGACACGTGGAGACCCATAGAGACACACAGACACATAGAGACAGACATGGAGAGCCATAGAGACACACAGACACACAGAGATACGTGGAGACCCATAGAGACACACAGACACATTGAGACACGTGAAGACCCATAGAGACACACAGACACACAGAGACACGTGGAGACCCATAGAGACACACAGACACATTGAGACACGTGGAAACCCATAGAGACACACAGACACATTGAGACACGTGGAGACCCATAGAGACACAGAGACACACAGAGACACGTGGAGACCCATAGAGACACACAGACACACAGAAACACGTGGAGACCCATAGAGACACACAGACACATTGAGACACGTGGAGACCCATAGAGACACACAGACACACAGAGACACGTGGAGACCCATAGAGACACACAGACACATTGAGACACGTGGAGACCCATAGAGACACACAGACACATTGAGACACGTGGAGACCCATAGAGACACAGAGACACACAGAGACACGTGGAGACCCATAGAGACACACAGACACACAGAGACACGTGGAGACCCATAGAGACACACAGACACATTGAGACACGTGGAGACCCATAGAGACACACAGACACACAGAGACACGTAGAGACCCATAGAGACACACAGACACATTGAGACACGTGGAGACCCATAGAGACACACAGACACACAGAGACACGTGGAGACCCATAGAGACACACAGACACATTGAGACACGTGGAGACCCATAGAGACACACAGATACATTGAGACACGTGGAGACCCATAGAGACACACAGATACACGTGGAGACCCATAGAGACACACAGATACACGTGGAGATCCCATAGAGACACACAGACACATTGAGACACGTTACAGGCAACCCGCAATAGAGCGACTGCGGAAGAGGAGGAGGAGCGACACGACACCAACTCTCTCTCCTTGCTGAAGCCCTCTCGTCGTGGCCAGAAGCCCCCTCTCATCTCACTCTACTCCCCTCCACGCACTCTCCTCCCTCTCCCCTCTCATCTCACTCCACTCCCCTCCACGCACTCTCCTACATCTCCCCTCTCATCTCACTCCACTCCCCTCCACGCACTCTTCTACCTCTCCCCTCTCATCTCACTCTACTCCCCTCCACACAATCACCTACCTCTCCCCTCTCATCTCATTCTACTTCCCTTCACGCACTCTCCACCCTCTCCCCTCTCATCTCACTCCACTCCCCTCCACGCACTCTCCTGCCTCCCCCCTCTCATCTTACTCGATGCCACTTCATGTGCTCTGTACTGTCAGCTCCAACACGCAAGGTTTTATGTGAAAGCCTACGGTCATGTTTTGCTCAGTGGGAGGTCGCTCATTCTCTTCTGCTGACCCCCGTGTCTGGAACTCCCTTCCCCTAGCAACATGTGCCATCGACTCCCTGCCCCTGGTCTTATCCAGAATCCAGACTTTGCTCTTTAACCATGTTTGTAACGGACTGCCTTTCTGTAAAATAAAACCAAGACATGCCCACTGTTTCCGGAAAGCGTCTTGCCACGCGGTCGCATTTATACACTTCTATGAATCAATTATTTATGTTAACGGTATTGTTTGGCATGAGGGAGGAAACTGAGGCGCTGCATCCTACTCAGATGGACCCCTTGCCTGTAGAGGATACAACTCAAATGTGTACACGAAATAATCACCAGCATCGTTGTGGAGAATATCAATAACAAAATGTCCACACGCATTCACGAAGCGCAGTTGCTGAATCCTCAGCAACTGCGCTGTGGTCATTCATCAAACGTCACCCGGCTCAGAGCATCACGCAAGCAGCACTGCCGACTGCTCCCTACAAACAATCACGGCGACATCAAAGAGCAGTGGGCCCGGACAGTCGCGGGGCGACTCGCCTCGCTCGCCACACGGCAAATTGTCGCGAGTCGTGGTTGTGTAAGTGGCCTCTCGTTAATTAGAAACACACAAAGCACATTCTTGCTCGAGATCAAAGGAAGACATCAAACGCAGTGGTGGGTCGCATGCGAGGAGTGAGTTGATAATTTGATAGATTTCAACCGTGACAGGTGAGCTTAGCCACATTTGGGGACACATTAACTCAATCTTCATTTTTGTTTGTGTGTGCTGGCATTGGTAACCTGGCTGAAACAATCTGCACAGAGGGATAGATCAGCTGGGTTAGTCACAAGCGGCCACCTGGGGTTAGAACCCAGCATCTCAGTGATCAGCTGGGTCAGTCACAAGCGGCCACCTGGGGTTAGAACCCAGCATCTCAGTGATCAGCTGGGTCAGTCACAAGCGGCCACCTGGGGTTAGAACCCAGCATCTCAGTGATCAGCTGGGTCAGTCACAAGCGGCCACCTGGGGTTAGAACCCAGCATCTCAGTGATCAGCTGGGTTAGTCACAAGCGGCCACCTGGGGTTAGAACCCAGCATCTCAGTGATGCTGGCTCAGTGACACATACGTGGCCATTGTGGGGCCTGTAACCTATTCATTGAGCCACCTTTCCTGTGGTGCATGGGAACAAATACAACGAACCCTTAACACGTGTCGTCGCTCGAAAAGCCAAAATAAAATATAAAAAAGGGGTCATTTCAGCCAATGGCCCTTTTTTTTGTAACATTTAGATCATCCGTGAAAACAATACTTAAATATAATAGGCACATAGTCATTTACAATCTATATAAGGTCACTGTCCGAAACGTCTATTACCTATACATATTTTCCTTTTTGGGCAGTATGTATGCACGTTGAATTTAGTTCGCATCGTACGTAGCCAACCGTGGCAAATAGAACGTGTCATTGATGAATGTTCTGAGTTTGTTTTTCAGTGAACAAGGCGAGTTGAAGTTTCAGGCCGGAGGGAAGCGGTGTGAACCTCTGAGGGACGTGAGCCGCATTCAGAGCACGCACAGCGCTTTGCATGCGACGGAGCTCGCGACAAGGCCGCTAAGCAAACGAGGTGGCACGCTGGGGAGGGAGGCTTCAGAGGCGTGGGGAGAATCACCGAGACGCAGGGAGAGTCGTGGGGACACTGAAGAAGCCGTCGACACGCAGATAGACAGGGAGACATCGGCAAACACTGTGGAGGACATGGAGTCACGGAGACACGGACATTGGCATGGAGGTGTGGATATTATTGTGCAGTCGTGGAGAGAGAGGGTGGTGGAGCGAGTGACGGAGCAGAGTCACTGACACGCACGGATAGCCACGGAGACACGGGGGGACTCATAGCGGCCATGGAAAGTGGAGGCCCACAGCACAAACATAATCAGTAGCAGCATCCAATCCACTGCTGGATGAAATTCTCTCCTCGTCGGCGTCACCACTCTCGCTCGTGACATAGATCCCTCGCTCCGCCTCTTCTCCCTGTTCAGAATCAGAATTCTCTACGCAACCTCTCAGTCGCAGAGCCTCACAGCAACGAACACAGTCAGAAGCCGTCTGAAAAAACAACGCGATACGTTTTTGTAAGTTAAAATGTAGGTTTCCATAGTTAATAGAATGATCCCTATTTGTCTGTGTTTGTGTTCAGCCACGCATAGTGGGGGTTTATGCCAACATTATTCTCACTGAATGCACACTGGCAAGAATTTTGCCAATAAGAAAGTTTATTTTGGTGTAAAAAAAGACATGGGCGCGCTCGGTGGGCATTTGTAAATCAGTCTCCTTACGAAGTCTGTGTGGAGCCCTCACTTTCAGGCCCGGTCAGCGAGGGCTATTCACGCCGCCTCTAGTCCAGCACCGAGGAGGCGAGGCTTGGTGGATCGCACAAATGTTTTGAAACTCACTTCCCTCGGGCGTAGCAAGTGGACTAATCTCCATCTGTTTCCATCTGCACGGGGATAGAGCGTTGCCTCCTTGCACGTGTGTGGGTTTTCTCCCCACCCCTTTGTATAATAAACGCAACTCGTCATCATTAATTGGCTGAAAACATCTTTAAATAAAATAGAAACACAATGTAGCGACAGGATCCTCCTGAAAAAAAGAGCCATACGACTCTGCGTGGCTCTCTTGTGAGGACGGTTGCCACCTCTGATGCGCATTATCCCAGGACAAAGCAGTCGGGGTAACATGGGAGGAAGATGTATCGTGATACCAGGGGAGGGGATGGGACTTTGTCGGATGAACTTTGAGATTCACGAGGGCACGGGGTGACCAATAAGGTCTGAACTGGTCTGTAATAAGGTAGGGCACTGATAAGGGGTTGACAAATATGGGACCAGTTTCCCAGCTACGCCTGAGTCTCAGCGTCTCCTCCCGTATCTCGACTCTCCTCGTGTCTCCACAATCATCTCCACGTCTCCAACACGCTCCGTGGGTTTCCCTCAATGGCTCTCCCCGAGTCTCAATGCTTCAAGCAATGAAGGTTTGTTTTCATTTTGCTGGGAAAATCAGGACAGGTGCCAACCCCAGCTCTGAAGGTCACGGTGTCCTTGCGGCGGTCGGAATTGAGGGGGATTGGCCCATCCACTGCAACCACCACCACCAAAGATAAAGATCCCCCGTATAGCCTTAACATATTGTTGGGGCAAGTGCGGTTAGCGAGCGCCTATGAAGGGGGTAGGGAGGCCAGCACCACGCCCGGCCGCCATCAACCACCACCACCGCACACCGCTGCAGGGGGAGGCTGATTTGGCTCGGAACAAATGGAGCCCTTATGGGGGAGAGGGGGGGAGGGTCGACTTTCGTCGGCTATTTGCAGAGAAGATGCGCGCGCACAAGGAGGCGTAGGAGGAGACACGTGTGCGTCAGTGGCGTGTGTCTCTGTGGTCTATTCATAGCGCCGTGCGCGAGAAGACGTCACCGGCTCGAGATAATCTTGCTGGAGGGGGGGGGGGGGCTAGGACCCCCCGCGATAAACCAATCGCTGTTTTGTGTTTAATGACCCCCTTCCCGCAAATAATGTGATACGGCGTTGAGGGCTATGCGCAAGGACAAATTAGGTCGGCTTTGCGCAAAATGTGTGCGCGCTATTCATAGTTTTATTAAATCATCATTCTTATTGTTATTATACCTTCAGCCACGATCTCACTCTCATCCATTTGCTATGCAAAAGGATAATTGTCAGAAATGTCTCCGTTTATGTATTTGTCCTTTGGAGGCCATATCGTTATTCACGAATGCGTTCAAGGTTTAAATGTATTTGTATATTTGTGCCACAACTGCCAAACGCAGTATCACCAAACAATATGCCTCATTTACGCGAGGTCATGATTTACGAGAGTTTTCAAAACCGTGGCCTCGTAGAAGACACCGCTCATCGATTAGCTGTCTCAACATTCTGTGAAAAGCCCCAAAGATGCTCGAGGTGATGACGACCTTCACGTCTCGACACGCGCCGTGCCTGGACAGACAATCCCCGTGCGGGGTCCCCCTGCCCCGCACAGCAGACACGGACACAGCGGCTTCGTGTGCACGTGTGTGTGTGCACGTGTGTGTGTACGTTGAACTTCGTTTGCACCGTACGTAGCCGACAGTGCAAATCGCAGGTGCGAGGGAAGGACAATAAACTAATGGTCTCTGTGTGAGTCTATGGGTCTCTGTGTGAGTCTATGGGTCTCTGTGTGAGTATGGGTCTCTGTGTGAGTCTATGAGTCTGTGTGTGAGTATGGGTCTCTGTGTGAGTCTATGAGTCTGTGTGTGAGTATGGGTCTCTGTGTGAGTCTATAAGTCTGTGTGTGAGTATGGGTCTCTGTGTGAGTCTATGAGTCTGTGTGTGAGTATGGGTCTCTGTGTGAGTCTATGGGTCTCTGTGTGAGTATGGGTCTCTGTGTGAGTCTATGAGTCTGTGTGTGAGTATGGGTCTCTGTGTGAGTCTATGGGTCTCTGTGTGAGTCTATGGGTCTTTGTGTGAGTCTATAAGTATGTGTGTGAGTCTATGGGTCTCTGCGTGAGTCTATGGGTCGCTGTGTGAGTCTATGGGTCTTTGCGTGAGTCTATGGATCTCTGTGTGAGTCTATGGGTCTCTGCGTGAGTCTATGGGTCGCTGTGTGAGTCTATGGGTCTCTGTGTGAGTCTATGGGTCTCTGTGTGAGTCTATGGGTCTTTGCGTAAATCTATGGGTCTCTGTGTGAGTCTATGGGTCTCTGTGTGAGTCTATGGGTCTCTGTGTGAGTCTATGAGTCTCTGTGTGAGTCTGTGTATGAATGTTGAACTTATTTTTCACCCTACATAGCCAACCGTGCTAATCGGAGGTGCGGAAGGACAACAAACTAAACGTGGATTTGTTTGGATAGTGTAGTAATACAAATTACGCTAAATTTGCTCTCCATGTGAATAACGGGGATTGATTAAGAAAATGGATTTACCGGCCCGCCCCACCCACCCTTGATGTCGATGTTATTGTTGAGGTTAGCCTGCAATTTGTGTTACATTTTAAACGTTTCACGACGGTGTTCAGTTGCCACGTGTACATCCACATAGAATGTAAGAAGTGTCAACAATGTTGAGTGTGTTTATATGGTTTGGCAACGAAAGATGTATTTAAAGTATATGGATAAATGTGTTGTAACTTTAGCCTGCGCAGGCTGTCGGGAGCGGCCGTCGTGTTGAATGGAAAGTAAACAGTGGCATCGTCCATGTTCGCCGGGTGTTTTAAAATCGAAGGCGTGAAATGGAAAGTTCAGACGCGCTTTCTGCGTTATTACTTGATGAGAGTCACGCATCAGTCCCGGTGACGTGCGGCGCTGGGAGATTTGCGAGGGAGTTCGGAGGAGGTGGTGGCACAAGGGTGGAGCCACGAGGGTGGAGCCACGATGGTGGAGCCACGAGGGTGGAGCCACGAGGGTGGAACCACGAGGGTGGAGCCACGAGGGTGGAGCCACGAGGGTGGAGCTACGAGGGTGGAGCTACGAGGGTGGAGCTACTAGGGTGGAGCCACGAGGGTGGAGCTACTAGGGTGGAGCCACGAGGGTGGAGCCACGAGGGTGGAGCTACGTTGTTCACACAACGCCCTCATCAAGGTGCCCTCGTTCCCCGGCGCCGCGCCCGAGGTAATCCCCCACAGCCGCTCCACTCCGGTCGCACGCGACGCCGACAACAACAACAGCAACACCCACGTGTTCCTCACGACCGCTGGCAAATTGTTGGGTTTCCAGTTACCTTTTGTGTGTGTGTGCGTGCGTGCTTTGTTCGTGTGCGGGCTTGGCTAAATCCTTTATTTCAACCAGGTAAGCATGTGACAGGCCATTCAGACAGGACTGTGCCTTCCAGGAAATTATTCGGTTTGCGGAGGCAGACGCGAGAACGACAACAACAGCAAATGAACGTCAAGAATATTTCGCGTAACACTTCTTACGTAAACTCTTAACTTTATAAGGCAATCTAAATAGCAGAAGAAAAGTGTTTTTTTTACATCGTTATGTTTGCACTGCTCGGGGAGATTTTTGAATTGACATTGCTTTTGAAGTGAATAAAATACAATTGGGAAAAAAATATACAAGCAACAACGTTCACATATTGTGCATCCATTCATAAAAAAAATATTCTCACGGACAGGGTAAAGATATCTGAACAGTATTCACATATTTAGGATGCATTGAATAAGCAATAGAAGGTAATAGGCTATACATAATCAGGAAGGCAGCGTGAAAACAGGGCTTAATTTCAACCGGGTCTATCTGTTCTAGATTTGAAGCTTTCGTGACTGCAAGGATTCATACTCTTAGTTCTTTCGGTAAAGTCACGTAGGTAAAAATGAAATTAAAATTTGTATTAATTTTATTTTCAATTTTTTACCTACGTGACTTTACCGAAAGAACTAAGAGTACGGGTCTGTCTGGGTTGGCGATCGAGAATAAATATCCGGCACCTGCGCACCACAAGCAGAGTCCGTCTCGCTATGGCCGCGAGTCGCGTGCCTGGTCCAGTCTGACAGCGACACAGAAACTGATGCGGTGAGGGGCTAATCTCTGCGTGCACACAACGCGAACGGGCCACGTTCTGCCCCGTGGCTCTTAAGCTGAAACATTTTGCGTTTTGTAAACTGGTAAGTTATGCATGCATCTTACACAAATAAAATGGGATGATTTCGATTCAAATTAACATTGCATTGTTTCTCTGACTGCGTTAAGAAGTTTCGTTGCGTGCTCATTGCAGACCCATCGTGTCGGGTCAGGGTCCAGTGGTACAGGGCCCCTGGGTTCCACACTGGACATCTGTCAAGAGGAGCTTCATAGCTCATCGGATTCCTCCTCCAGTCTAAATAAAGATTCTGATTTTTTAAAAAATGTCTCATTCTGACACAGGAGCCCTGGAGGAGGTCATTAGGACGGGACCCAAGGCCCAGGGTAACTTTAAACCGCGCGCGTCTGCCATCTGCGTAATGGAACAGGGATGGTTTTGTATATAGAAATATGCGACAGCAACAACTTTAATTTATATAGCATCTAAAGAAGAGAGAGGGAGCAATACCACGGCATAGGCCGAGACGAATAATAACCACGACCCAGCACCATCGACAAGCGCCAGGGACAGCCGTGAGAGGGTCGACAAGTCCCAGGTCAACCTCGGGGGACGCTTCTCCAGCAAGCTGCGGAGCGTCTGGAGAGGGCAGAGCCCATTCGTGCCCGAGGGGGAGGGGGGCAGCAAAGAGTTCCAGGGGCAGCCGGGGCAGCAGCAGCACCGACGACGACGACTCGGTGACGGACGAGGCGCGGGGTGGATCGGAGGCGGCGGCGTTGCGGAGCGAGAAGCGAGGGGCGAGGAGGAGGGCTCGGGCACGGTCCGGGAGGCAGAAAGGGGACGAGCAAAAGCAAAGGAGGTTGAGGGTTACAACCTGACAGGTGGTGGCAGGGAGGCAGAGGGGGGTGGTGGTGGCGAGGGAAACGTGTGCTTGGACAGCGGCAGCGTCGTCGGTCGCGTCAGTCGGAGCGGTGGTTGTGGGCGGTCGAGATAGGAAGAGGTGGCCATCGCACCCACGCGCTCGTGAGACGGCTCATGCACACACCGCCTCATGATGAACCATCATGGCGCGGACGTCGCTCATCCTCGCAGCGGCGGCTTTTGGCTGCTGGCTATCGAACAAAGGCGGCGGTCACCGCATCGCGTGGCGCTCTCAGATGCGCTGCTTCTGCGGTCGTCTGGAACGCTCTTGCCTCCGATATGAGGGAGCCACTGGAGCTGTGCACTTTTAAATCAGCTCGATTGAAAACGCATTTCCATGGAACAGCTTTTAGTGTTGAGTTTGTTGTACTTCGCCCGCACCTCCGATTAGCACGGTTGGCTAGGTGCGGTGCGAAAAAAGTTCAACATACACACAGATTTGGCGATTAGACTCACGCGTTGCTACATTCTACACGACAGTCTTCCATCGCATCATCATCATCGCATCATCGTCGTCGTGGTCACATGCGTGGTCTGATTCGTGCGCTGTGAAGAGGCTTCAGGACTCTTCACGAGGATGCGACCCTCCTCTGCTGCAGCGCCTCTCGTTCGCGTAGCTTCCTTCTCGACAAGCCTCCGTGCGTGCACGCCCTTGTAGTAATTCATGTCCCGCCGTGAATTTACACAGCTCGTGACAACCCTTTCGCTCGAAATGTATGGGTCGGTTCGATAACTGGACCGGTGCGGTGTGAACACTTAAATGGGGGTTTTTCTTTTTTGGCACGGCAGGTTCTGTGGTCTTGGCTCATAATTAGTGTTGGTGAAGCTGGCCTGAAGATGCCAGCCAGGTCTTAGGCAGCCAGGATAGCATGGATCCCTGGCAGAACAAAGTGTCCCTGGCTCTCGGTGTCGCCAGAGAGGCAACGGGAGTGGTCTGTGTGTGTGTCTCTCGGCATCTGTGGTTCTGCATGACTGCCGCTCCTGTACATTTATATTATATAGCATCTACATTTGACCGCATCTGAATATGCTGTGCCGAAGCAGTGGGCGTACTTCCCTTACAGAGAGAAACAGAGAAGCAATCATGAGCACAGGAACTCGACCAGGGGCAATGTGTAGCACAGATGGCTGGGGAAGGGGGTTCTATACCTAGTGGGCAGCAGAGGAGAATGTGGCTGTTTAAATGCACATATCTCTGTGTATCTCTGTGTATCTCTGTGCTCTTCTGTGCTTCTCTCCGCATTCATGTCTCGTGTGTGTCTCTGTGGGTTGACAACATTGCACGCTGAGTGGCCACCTGGATCGCAGGGCGGCACGATGCGAGCACGACTGCTGACTTTTCATGTTTTTTGTTGTGTTTGCCTCGCAGTGTTATTCCAATCGTGCTGCCGGCTTTGTGTCGAGGGACGAAACGTCCATTCGGAACGCAACCAGAGACATGCATCAGCCGCTGTTGGAGAGTGGTCAACAGAAGGGGATATCACAGAACTACTTCGGAGGTTCATTCGGTTAACACGTGTTACCCATACACCTGTGGGCACACCTTACCACGTGTCTCTATTTCAGAGAAGTGTTCGTTAGATTGCAGGCGATTAAAAAACACACACTCCTGTTTAATCATCAGATTTAGGCACGTTAAGTGAGAAGGTTAATTGAATGCGATTCTCTGCGTCTCATCGTTGGTGGCCAAGCCCAGACGCTCAGCGTTGCTTCGCTGCAGAAGGTGGCCTGGCCACACGTGACTCGTAGCGCAACTTGGATGAGCTGCGTTGACAAAGCCACGGACGAGCGCGCAGACAAACGCCGATGTTCGTTGGCACGTGAACCCAGATGGGCTGCGTCACACGCGGCTGTTCAAGAACGGCGAAGGGCTTCGGAACAATAACAACAACAATAACAACAACAATAACAACAATAACAACAACGGCAGCAAATACGAGATAATGACGAGCATGAGATCATCACCTCGCCTCGGTCAAACAAACAAAAACTCGGTTCATTATGGCTGGGTGGCTGAAGCCAAGTGAAAACCCAAGATCCAAATAACTATGAACTTTAATTTTTACCAGGTAAGGCCCACTGAGCTACGTAGCTCTCTTTCAGAAGCGACCTGGCCAACAACAATGATAGCTCAACGAAGTGGCTTCATCATCGTGTGGATAGTCATAGAATTAGCAAAATCCTCGAAATGCGTGTTTCTAAATGTGGGAACAAATGGAAGATCTGGAGACAAATCCACGCGACTACGGGGAGAGAGGCACGCAAACTCCAAATATACAGCAGCAGGCGTCAGGGTCGGGATCGAACCCACGATCTCCTGTAGACCAGGCGAGGTAGTTGACATCTCCTAGCCACCGCGTAGGGGCGCTGACTCCGTAGCCAGGCGGCCTCCTCTCAGATGACTCCTCGTGACCGAGGCTGTGGCTGCGACCTTCTCAGCTACAAACCCCGCTCACGCTCGCAAGCTCGTGGGGGTCTCAGGGTTCACTCCGAGGGGGCAGTTCTTCCCCCCCCCTCACCCCTCTCGCTGCGACACGCGCCCACTCGCACGGGGCGGCGAGGCGTGGAAATACAAAAAACGTAAACATCTCGAGACGCGTGGCGCGTGTCGGCTGACGCGCAGTGTCACGTGTCCCGGCGACAGGGGAGCGGCCGCGCGCCGCGTGCCGCGCGAGCCCACGGGGACGACGACGACGCCGCCGCCGCCGCCAGAGGCGACGACATTTCGCGTCACGGCGCTCGCAGATGCCTCCATGTGGACCTTCTCGATCTTGACTTGAATCGATGTGGACCTTCGCGACTCAGATGGCGCAGCTGCGAGTGCTCAATCTGGGCCTCGAGCGCGTCGCTGGGGGATTTGTCCCGGGCACCCCCCCCCCCCCCCGTGTCCCTCCGGCGTGTGCTTAAAACAACCCCCACCCCCCTGAATTGAACATTAAATGTCCAATCGCGTCGTTTTAGCTTCGGTCTGACGAGGCAGCGGGGACGAGGACGCCGCCGTCACCGATGTCGCAGTTTGCGAGACGCAGTCACGGAGAGAGGTAGAGACGCGCATGAAGGATTTGGCCATTGCCCCGACGGTGATGAAGGGCACGGTGCTTGAAGAAGATGAGCCGTGTAATTGTCGAACCCTGCCGATGAGATGAGTGTTGAGACTCAGTGAGGGTCTCCTGGTTGGATGTAATCGAGGGCTGTGCTACAGAACACGTGACGCTGTTTATTTTCTCTGTGGTTTTTTTTATATCTGTTGTGAAACATCATCCTCGTGTCTGACAGCCAAGGCCAGGCCGCTTAAGGGACGAAATCGAGAAGAAGACAAAAGCCGCTCTCTCTATTTAACAACAGAATAAGATGTACCACATAAGCCTGGGCAGCCTGTGAACTCCACTGAACCCGCTGACCCGAGTCCAGTGCTGAGTGATATCTGAGAGGTGAAATATGGTCAAACAACCCACCTCCCCCCATGCCTTATACGGCGTTGCGAGACATTTTTTTAAATCCATCGGTGGATTGCCAAAGGGCGGTAAAGTAATTCAATTTTGGCATTAAGGGATGTAACTAAGCATCGATAAAATGTTTATTCAAATCTTTCGTGACTGCAGGGATTAATATTCTTGGTTCTTTCGTTAAAGTCACGTAGAAGGGAAATAATAAAATGATAAAAATTGCTTTATATAAATATTATTTTATTATTTCCCTTCTACGTGACTTTACCGAACGAACCAAGAATATAAAGCATCGATTAATAGTAATTTTCAAGCTCACAAAACATTGAATTTCATGAGCAAGAGTTAATGCGTTTTTGATTAGTATGCCTCGTATGTCGTGGGCTCACGTGGCCCAACGCAGTTACTGGGGGCTGCGACATTCATCGGCACTGTAAGAATAATAATGGTTTTGGATCGGATCGCTTTGGCGAATCGCGATGGATCTCAGCGCGGTGATCGAACCGCTGCTCCACTCATTTGCAGTCGGATCGTGTTTGTGTATTGGTTGTTGTTGTTGTTGTAACGTGCTCATTTGCCCACCATACTCGACATTTCTGTGAATAAAACATCTTCATAGCTCATCGGGGGATGCCTCCATCCAGTCGAAATATTCACATCCAGATGTAATGTCGGCGCGTATCCGCAGGGCGCGTTCGCGTTTCTTGTTCTCGTCATCGGGATCCTGGGATGAAATGCGCATCACACGTTTCAATTATTCATATCCTCATCCTCGTCGCCGATGCTCGAGCGGCTGTCTCCGTGCGCGCCGCGGGGCCGCCGTGAGTGCGCATCCGTGCGGAACGACGAGACGGATTTCGTGCACCGCGCGGAGCGTTCGGAACGACTCCTTGGAGCAGGGGGGGAGGGGGTAGAAAATAAATAAATAAATACATTTAATAAATAATTGAACGACTGTCGTGGCTCTTTCCCAAAATATCCCACAAGGTGCAGCAGGGGCGGTGGGGGGGGAGAGAAGGGGGGGGGGCACAGACGTAGGCAGAGCGCGTGATGCAGACTGGGAGCGCGTCCTCCCAGCTCCCCCTTCCACCAGCGTCACGTGGGTCGCGTCACCCACACGGGGGTCGCGTCACCCACACGTGGGTCGCGTCACCCACACGGGGGGGGGGGGGGGGCTCACGTGACCGTGGCTGGGAGTTAATCGCACGCGCGGTGCCACGTGAATGGAAGAGGGGGGGGGGGAGCGGTTGCCCCCCCCCCCTCTGTCCCCCACTAGGAGACTCGCGTGGGAATGGCATGGCACGGTAGTGCCTCCCACAACACTCAGAATCGGTTACATTTCTATTTAAAGCTTTCGTGACTGCAGGGATTCATCTTCTTGGTTCTTTCGGTAAAGTCACGTTGAATGGAAATAATAAACGTCGTGAGAATTATTTTATTATGTTTTATTTTTATTATTTTATTATTTCCATTCTACGTGACTTTACCGAAAGAACCAAGAATCAGAATCGGTGTTTATGGCGGAGGAATCCGATGAGCTATAAAGCTCTGTTTCACGGATGTGCAGGAGGGGCACGGTCAGAACGTTACGGCAACAAACGTTACGAGAAACACGCCAGGATTGCAAAGTATAGGGGAGGTAAACAGATCGCTTAAAAACACATATACACAATTTTTTTTTTATATCTGAAGTATTGGAAAATGACGGCAGGAAACTCCTTGACGGGAACACACTTCTTTTATTAAATCTTGACTTGTAACAATACAACGCGTGGCCTCTCTTCTTCACAATGCGCTTCTCTTGACTCTGGATTCTGTGCTGCCGGCTCTCTGTGCCTCGTGTAGACTCCGCGCCTCGGCTACACTCCTCTCTCGCCTCGTGTAGACTCTGCGCCTCTGCTACACTCTCCACTCGCCTCGTGTAGACTTTGCATCTCTCTCTCTGGCTACACCGTATGCATACTCGGCTCGTGTAGACCTTCCTCTCTCGCTGGCTACACCGTATGCATACTCCGCTCGTGTAGACCGTTCTCTCTCGCTGGCTACACACTATACATTACTCAGCTCGTGTAGACCGTTCTCTCTCGCTGGCTACACACTATACATTACTCAGCTCGTGTAGACCGTTCTCTCTCGCTGGCTACACACTATACATTACTCAGCTCGTGTAGACCGTTCTCTCTCGCTGGCTACACACTATACATTACTCAGCTCGTGTAGACCGTTCTCTCTCGCTGGCTACACACTTATACCTTACTCTCCTCTACTCTCCATTACTCTCCTCTCCGGGCTCTATCTCTGCACCTTCGTCTTCATTCTTAGATGGTTCCACTTCTGCCCCTGCTCCTCTGTGCATCACCTTATATACCCCTTCTTCCCGGGAGACGGAGCGGATGCGGACCTCAACGTCGGCACCGCTCCTCAGTTACCCAATCCCCACGCGCTATCCCTACGATCCGGTTCCGCTCAGCGCGTGTTTCCACTCCCCGACCAATCACACCGCGCTGCTACCCGATCACTCCCTCTGGGCGCGTCACCGGCACACAGCCAATCAGCAGCACTACCCCCACCCGCGCACTGACGCCTGCTCCTCCCCGTCAGCGCGCGTCACCACACACACACCCGTACATACGCGCTGGCACACGACATATACACCCAGCGCGTATCACCACTACATCACCCCCTCCCACATAGCTCGCAGCCGGCCCGGCTGCTAACAACAACCAACCGCGACGATAAAACGACAACCAACAAAAAAAAACCCCGTAACCCCCCGAGTGTGCCCCGTAACATAACACAACAACAACAACAACAAGAATAACTATGTACAGATTGACAATGAACCCGAAAAGTCAACAATAACACGATACGAGCAAATTCGAAACGAACGCGCCCCACGTCCCTGCGACTACACGCAGTGACGAGGCGCTCCAACTGCCCCGACTCCTCACGAGGCAGGTCATGCAAAGTAGCACGACCTGGCGCGAGTCCGTCTGGCTGGTCCATCGTATGGGGCGGGACACTGACGACCGTCCGGCGGTTCCGGCTGCTCCAGACGGCGCGGAACGGGCCTGAAAGGGCCGGCCCCGCCGCGGGGATCCGGCCGCCGGTGATCGGCAGCTGTCAGTTCCGAGACACCTGGGAGCAGATCAGGCGAAAATACGTGTGGATCAGGCAGAGACATTTCCCCCTCTGGGTCGCCGGTCACGTCACACGCCCGGCCATCACGACACAAGGGGAGGCCATATGGAGGCGAGAACGGTTTCAGTCGGGAGGGGTGAACGTACCACCGGCGCTTTCCCCACTTTATCTGAACGCACTGGGGCCGTGCAACGCGCACGACCTCCACGGGTCCCCTCCACGGTCTCAACAATTTAGGCGACGTAGCCAAGGGTGCCTGAGGGCAATGCAGCCAGGCCCTGTCACCTGGTTTCCATTCGTGCATGGACACCTTCCGTGCCCGCAACCGTTCATTAGCAATTTGGCGAGCCCGCGAATTAAGCCGCGCGGCCTCCCTCGCCTCTGTCAGCTTGTGAATATTAAACTTAATATGTTCTGCCAAATTAGAATTAGTTCGTGGAGCGGACAGGCCAAGTTGCGTTTCTATTGGCGGGTCAGCTTCCCGACCGTACATCAAATAGAATGGGGAAAACCCCGTAGCTGCATGGGGGGCCATTCTATACGCAGCAAGGACTCCCGGGACCTGCAGGTCCCAATCTACATGTGCCTCGCACACCTGCTGGCACAGCATGGAAGTCAAGGTTTTGTGGAGTCTCTCCACCATCCCGTCAGTCTGCGGGTGGTACGGGGAGGTACGCACCTTCTTGGTACCCAACAGATCGCACACCTCTTGCAACAATTTACTCGAAAATTTTTTACCTTGGTCGGTCAGCAGGCGTTCGGGAGCCCCCTTGTCCAGGACATAGCCCTGGACGAAGGCATCCGTCACAGCCGCTGCCGACTGGTTAGCGAGAGGCCACGCCATAGGCCATCGGGTAAAGTATTCGACCCCCACTAACAAATATTTATTCCCTCTCGGCGTGACTGGGAAGGGCCCCAAAATATCGAGTGCAACGAGCTCGTTGGTACGCGAGACCTGAATAGATTGCAGCGGTGGATTAGCTGCCACGGCCGGTGGTTTACGCCTGGCGCACTCAACGCACCCCTTCAGAATATGCACCACATCACTTCCCATTCCCGGCCAGTAATAGTCACGCTGAAGCAGGGCAAGCGTCTTGTTAACTCCCAAGTGCAAGAGGCGTTCGTGTGCCGCCAAGACAACCCTCCCCCTCACAGCGGAAGGCACCACGAGTGCGTTCCGCCGGGACAAACTGTCCCATTTCAATAACACGCCCCGCTCAAGTACATAGGAGCCGGTACGCTCCTGGTCCCCCTCGGGACCCCCAACCTTGCGGCGCAATGCTAGCAGCGAGCTGTCCGCCATCTGGAGGCGGCCCCATTCGCTGAGCGACAGCGAGAGCAGCGAGTCCCGACCCTGAGAGGCAGTGGAATCATCCCCGATCGGTGCGCCCGCTGTCGCAGCCAGTGCCCCCATCTCCCCCGCAAGCGTCGGTTTACAGCGCGCCGATCCCGACAAACACGCGCATTCATCACAAGGCAACAACCGCGACAAGCAATCGGCATTCGTGTGTCGCAACCCCTTACGGTACGTAGTCGTAAACTGATAGTCCTGGAGGACTTCCAACCAACGCGACAACTGGCCCGAGGGCTGGGCGACCCTCAATGAATACTGTAGCGCCGCGTGGTCCGTTCGGACTGTAAAGTGACGACCATAAAGATATGGCCTAAACTGCTGCACAAAAAAAACAATGGCAAGCAGCTCGCGACGGGTGACACAGTAGCGCTGCTCCGCCGGAGACAACACCCTACTACCGTAGGCGACAACTCTTTCGACACCCCCAACGACTTGGGATAGCACCCCCCCAATGCCCGTGTTGCTAGCATCCGTGTCCAGCAAAAAGGGACTGGCAAAATCGGGATAACACAAGGGTGGGGCACCCACCAAGGCGTCCCGGAGGGAGCGAAACGCGGCCTCCTCCTCCGGTCCCCATTTGAACTTCACTCCCTTCGCCGTTAGAGCGTGCAAGGGTTTTGCAATAGTGGCGAAGTGCTCAACGAACCGCCGATAATAAGAAGCAAACCCGATGAAACTACGCACGTCGGAAACGGACGTAGGTGTCGGCCACGAACCGACACAATCCGTCTTCGCGGGATCGGTGGAGATCCCCGAAGAATCGACAATGTGACCCAAGTATCTAACGGACCTACGAAGGAGGTGACATTTGGCCGGTTTAAATTTCAACTTAGCCGATCGCATTCGCAAGAACACCCCTCTCAATCGCCGGAGGTGTTCCTCAAACGTTTTACTGAAAACAATGACATCGTCCATATAAATCAAGCATGTATCCCACTGCAAGCCCGACAAAACCAGCTCCATAAGTCGCTGAAACGTCGCTGGAGAGGAGTGAAGTCCCATGGGTAACCGGTTAAACTGGAACAGCCCCCCTGGAGTCCGAAATGCTGTCTTAGGTTTCGACTCTTCGTCGAGCGGCAACTGCCAAAACCCCGATAACAAATCAAGAGTCGAAAAATATCGCGCACCAGACAATGCATCGAGGGACTCATCCATCCTGGGGAGCGGATACGCGTCAGCCACAGAGATCTTATTCAGGCGACGGAAATCAACGCAGAATCGCAGGGACCCGTCCTGCTTCTTAACCAGCACAATAGGCGCTCCCCACGGGCTAGAGGAGGGCGAAATAATATCGGCTTCTAGCATATCGTTAACAGCCGACTGAACATGTTCCTTCTCCACGGGACTCAGTCGGAAGGGATTTAGCCTGACCGGCGCCGCATCGCCCGTTTCAATGTGATGGTGCAACAAATCCGTGCACCCAATGTCATACTTATGTTTACTGAATACATCAGAGAATTCAATGAGCAACTCGCGCAGCGCACCCAACTGCGCCGCCGACAAATCGTCCGAGGCGGCACATAACGAATGGACCCACTCAAGGTCTTCCCTTGGCTCAACGTTCCGCGCGGGGCTCGAGCCCACCTGCGCAACCAACCCATCATCCCCAGGGACCTGCGCCGCGTGAGCCAGCACGGTGCCCTGCGGAATGACAGCTGGTCGCGACCCCGCGTTCAAAACCATCACAAACGGATCCCTGTCAGCCCGCACCAAAGTGTGAGCCACCGATAAATCAAGACCCCCGACAGCCTTGTTAGAAGGACCCAAAAGCATACTCTGTCCCGAAGCCTCCCTCACCCATGGTTTCCGCAACCGGAGGGGAATCAACATCTGTGAACCCGGGGGCACTTGCACTGTCTGCGTCGCCACCGCTTGTATCGTAGCGCACGCCGTCCGAATGTCAGTAGGGCCCGTCAAAAATGAAATCCGGCGACCCGATGGCAGTTCAATGCATCGTTGATCGATAAGAATTTTAATGGGCATTTTAGCCAAAAAGTCAGTGCCCAAAAGACACGGAACTGCCAAAGAAGACGAAACGAAAACGGGTCCCGACAATTTGATATCTCCAATGCAAATGGACGCCCTAACCTGACCGATAATGCCCAACGATCCCCCATTAGCGGCGTAAAATGGCACATCCACTGGAAGCAGCGGACGACATTGGACCGGAAGAATATTATAAATGAGGTCCGATATAATAGTTGCCGATGCCCCCGTGTCCACTAACACCCTAATCTCAACCCCATCAATAGATCCCGTAACAACGGACGAACCCGCCGAAGCAGCCACAATTCTATGCCCCAATTCCGCCCATTCAATGTCTCCCTGGTCCCGGCCGAACCCCCCTCGCCGAACCGAATCCCCGAACCTTAACCGGCCCTCCTCCGCCGCAACGCGACGTCCCATGTGTGCCGAATAAACAGGCCGAGCGTGTGAGGTGCCGCGACTTGCCGGGGATTGTAGAGATGACTTGGGCTCTCGGTCGTCGTCCAGCCGAGCTCCCATGGCGCGCTGCCGCGGAGCGCGGCACCCGGACGCCACGTGGCCCCGGAGGCCGCAGTTATAGCACGTGACGAGGGTCGGAGTAGATCTTGGTTGCTCCGACTTTCGGCCCGATCGCAGAGGCGACCGGGCCCCCGGCCTCCAGTCCCCTGGTCGTCCCGTGGCGAACGCCTCCTCTCGTGGGCTGACGACTTGGGGTTCGGCGACCACCAAACCCGGGGCTGCGACGACAGCAGCGTTGCAACCAACGCCTTGCTTCCGTTGTAGGGCCTCGTGCGCTTGAATACTCGTGGCGACTCTCAAAGAAGAAATATCAATCTCGTCAGCTGTGTTGATAGGGACCCCCAGGTCCTGCGCCAACTTGAGCAGCTGCTCCAAAACCATCGCGTCTTGGCCCTCCTCGTCCATCCGAGGGAACGCAGCATCAGCAAGAGCCAGCAACGCCGTGCGATAGGCCAGCGCGGTCTCCATGGCCGCTTTCCGTCTTGCGTAGAACTGATGGCGGCACGTAGAGGGAGGCCCGTAGACCCTGGCCAACAACCCCAGCGCATCCTTCAGCGTGGAGCGGTCCGACTTCCGTGCAGCCCTGAAGGCCGCGAGCGCATCGTCGTCCAGCATGGCGGGCAATGCCCGCAGCGCCGTAGCATCGGACCACGCTGACATCTCTTGATGCGCCAAAAACCTTCGCTGAAATTGGCCCCAGTCTCCGCCTTCCGCCTTGAAGGCTGACAACGTGGGCAGGTGCTGCTGAAAAATGAAGTCATCCGCCTCGTGGTTCCTCTCCGCCTGTCCGTCGGTGTCTAAGATGGCGGCTCCAGCAGCAGACGTAAGATGGCGGACCCCCTCGCGCGCTGATGACGTCGATGCGCGCGCTTGGGAACCCACCACCACGTGGCGCTCGCCGTTCCCGCCAAAAGTAGGCCCAGGCGCAATGGCGGGAATCCCCCATTCGTTTTGGCGGGAATCTGCGGGGCGACCTTGTAAAATGTCCCCCACCGTCCCCGCTCCTCCCGACGAGCTGATCTCCGCCAAGATGGACGCGGCGGCGAGCAGCAGCTCCGCCAGTCGGGAGTGCGCCTCACGAAGCCCGGCGTCTGTCCCCGGTCGCTCGGCCGGCGCCGTCGACGGACCCTGCAGCGTGGGCAAGTCCTCTTCCTCACCCCCCGCCACCAGCGGCCCCGAGTCGTCCAGGTCTTCCTCGCGGTCAATCCCGTGGGTCCTACGGGTCTTCCTCGTCTCCATACTTGGAAGCCCGTTTCACTTCTGACGCCAGATGAAGTATTGGAAAATGACGGCAGGAAACTCCTTGACGGGAACACACTTCTTTTATTAAATCTTGACTTGTAACAATACAACGCGTGGCCTCTCTTCTTCACAATGCGCTTCTCTTGACTCTGGATTCTGTGCTGCCGGCTCTCTGTGCCTCGTGTAGACTCCGCGCCTCGGCTACACTCCTCTCTCGCCTCGTGTAGACTCTGCGCCTCTGCTACACTCTCCACTCGCCTCGTGTAGACTTTGCATCTCTCTCTCTGGCTACACCGTATGCATACTCGGCTCGTGTAGACCTTCCTCTCTCGCTGGCTACACCGTATGCATACTCCGCTCGTGTAGACCGTTCTCTCTCGCTGGCTACACACTATACATTACTCAGCTCGTGTAGACCGTTCTCTCTCGCTGGCTACACACTATACATTACTCAGCTCGTGTAGACCGTTCTCTCTCGCTGGCTACACACTATACATTACTCAGCTCGTGTAGACCGTTCTCTCTCGCTGGCTACACACTATACATTACTCAGCTCGTGTAGACCGTTCTCTCTCGCTGGCTACACACTTATACCTTACTCTCCTCTACTCTCCATTACTCTCCTCTCCGGGCTCTATCTCTGCACCTTCGTCTTCATTCTTAGATGGTTCCACTTCTGCCCCTGCTCCTCTGTGCATCACCTTATATACCCCTTCTTCCCGGGAGACGGAGCGGATGCGGACCTCAACGTCGGCACCGCTCCTCAGTTACCCAATCCCCACGCGCTATCCCTACGATCCGGTTCCGCTCAGCGCGTGTTTCCACTCCCCGACCAATCACACCGCGCTGCTACCCGATCACTCCCTCTGGGCGCGTCACCGGCACACAGCCAATCAGCAGCACTACCCCCACCCGCGCACTGACGCCTGCTCCTCCCCGTCAGCGCGCGTCACCACACACACACCCGTACATACGCGCTGGCACACGACATATACACCCAGCGCGTATCACCACTACATATCTAAACGTCTTGTTGGGTGATAATGGTGGCGTTGTTTAAGTCCAGGCTTTGGTTCTTCCCTTTTTACGACTGCCTGCCCCTCTCTCTGTCAGTAATTTAAATCACATTTGTATATGCTTGTGTTATGTGCAGCGTCTTCAGACGCGGTCGCATATAAATCCACGTGGCATTATATTGGTGGGACATGGAGGTGTGCACCAAAAATGTTTTATTTTTAATATCAGGACGTGTATACCTTGAGTTCGGTGCTTGGTTAATGGGCATTTAATATTGCAGCGATATCTGGATGAGAATACATTCTTACGTTGAAGATGTACACATGCATACGTTGAAGATGTACACATGCATACGGAGAATTGCGTGCCTCAATCAATTATTGACGAGGGGCATATCACGATTTTTGTAAACTCTTCACGATCGGAGTAACGTCACGGCGAGTCGTGCACTGCGCACAAAAGCTCGACCGCCCGAGTTCGAATCCCCGCCGTAGCTGGCATCGGTGTGGAATTGGTATCTGAACTGGTGCTGGAAACTCCCTCCTCCATCACCCAACCAGCCCGCACAGAACAGCATTGACAGTGGGCTCATAAATTATTATACAAATTTGTTCGCATAAACCCCGACAAATGCTAAAAGCACCGCGTTAATCACAGTGGCGAAAAAGAAAACAATTACTGAATTGAATCGTGACAATGCATTGAATTGCAAGCTAGCGGGATTTCGCTTGGTTATAAATATCGGCATTGGATTGATTGAAGGCATCACGGCGGGACAGGCGGTCAGTATCTCGTGTTTCGCCTGTGCTGGCATCGTCTCTTCCCTGGACGTAGGATTGTGAAGGGAGCACGTGGTCAGGGCGATACATTATCTCGCCCTTTGGCAGGGCCCGACATCACGGCAGGCTGCTGTCTGGCACGTGCAGAGGACATTTATGAACCAGCTGGGCAGTGCGATTCTCAGTGAGGGGTCAGTGACCGGACAACCTCAGAAACCAGTCCAGGGTTTTGCTGCTATACAATTTCAGACGGTGAGAAAATCTGCGCTGTATTTGTTCAGAAGGCCCACAAGTTCATGCACCTAAGTAACATTTTTTTTTATCAACTGACATTGTAGGTTCGCGCAGCCAATGCAATTGTCCGTATTTGTGACAATCTCGTCGGGTAGTAGAAGGTCAAAGACGAGAATCTTGGCAAAAAACGACCACCAAGCTGCCTCACGCAAAAATAGATTACGGATCACGTGACTTTACTGAAAGAACCAAGAATATAAAATTAAACTATTTATCATTTTATATAACCAGGTAAGGCCCACTGAGCTATATAGCTCGTTTTCAGGAGCGACCTGGCTATCACAAATGACAGCTTAACGAAGTGGCTTGTCATCGTGTGGATATTTATAGCAGCCACATACTCGAGACGCGTGTTTCTAAATATGGAGGGAAAAATAGAAGACCCGGAGAAAAATCCACGCGACCATCGCGAGAGAAACATGCAAACTCCAAATAGACAAGTGGCAGGGTCAGGACCGAACCCACGACCTTCCTGTACACCAGGCGAGGTAGTTAACATCTCGCCATGCATGATGAGTCTCCGTAACCATCCAGCAACCTGGCGGTTTGGGAGGGCTTTCCCGTCTTTTTCCGCAACCAGTTCACTCTTTGTGTTTTTGGCCTCGTGTCACGAGATGGAGATATTTGTGTTGTTGTCTGCACGAAGCGGCGTGTACAACTCACCCCCAGGGTCACTCATCACCTCTGGACAATGACACAACCCAGCGACTTCTTGCAGTCCCTTCGCCTCACTCTCACGGACACCCCGGGGGCGTTGCTCGCGAGACGTTTTCATCTCGTGGCAATCGAACCGAAAATGTCTTCATTCTCCCGTGCTGGAATGCATCCAAATAAGGCGCAGAGCGGGTTTAGCGAGACGGAGCCGTCTCGCGCGGTGCCTGGCGACTGTACGTACTTTACGTTGAACTTTGTTCGCACCGTACGAAACCAACCGTGCCAACGCCACTGGCTCCGAGGCCGCCAGACTCGGCCCGCTTGCGAACCCGGTTCCGACCCAGGATCGGAACCCCCTCGGGAGCTCGGCGGTGCCTGAACTCATTGCCCTGACGAAGCCACCGTGAACTCCCCACAGGAGCAACTTTGGCCCACGATTATTTTAAAAGCCCTGGGCGCAATGGCGTAAATTTAGCAACAGTCACACCACCCAGGCACGGCCTGCGCGGTTATGGATAGGTGTTGGCTGGCAATTGGAGGGGGGTGAGGGGGGTGAGGGGGTTGGGAAGGACCTTCTGACATTTGGAGTTTGGGAAGAGGGTATCTGTCCGGGCGGCTGGCCCCACCACCTGCTCGCGCCCAGCCGAATTTAGCTGCCGGTTCTGTTGGGCAATCGCAGAGCGCAGGGCCACGGTACCTGGCTCCCTCCCGTCACACCCACTTGCTTATTATAGCGTGCGCCCGCCCAGCTATTCCAACACGTGGCCTCTCAGACCTTCCAGTAATTGTAGCAGACTGTTTATATGCAGCTGTATATTTATATACACACACACACGTGGGTATGAGTGTGATGTCACTTATGGCATGGGTGGTGGTGCTGGTGGTGGTCTTGAGACTTTAAAATGTCTCAGGGAACCACGTGGAATTTGTCAGCACAGTGTCGAGAGCGACTTCCCGGATGCCCCCACGCTGCCGCTGCAGTACAAATGGACCGCGTGACTATGACACAATGGCAGGGGTTGGTGGTGAGTATATGACTATATATGGAGCGGCAGGGTGGCGGAGTGGTAACGCGTGTGTCCCACAGCAAGAAGGGCCTGGGTTCTGCATGGGTTTCCTCCCAAAGCAAAAAAAAACATGCAATTGGTGTTTGCCAAACATCCCATTACTGACAAATCCATCAATTGGAGTTACACGTAGCAGCAAGATCGCCCCCCGCCCCCGCCGCTCCCGATTGAGGAAACTTGGCAGGACCCTCCTGGTCAAGAGTCTTAAGACTCGGTGAGGCTTTCCTGGCTTAACCAGCGGATTAGCGATCGTAACAAATGGATGTGGCCACGTGGGTCAGGAGTTTGACATCGGACTTAAACTACACTTTTTTATTTTACCAGGTAAGGCCCACTGAGCTATATAGATCGTTTTTAGAAGCGAGCTGGCTCTCACAAATGGTAACTCAACGAAGTGGCTTATCGCGTGGAAATTTATAGGAAGGAAAAACCGGGAAAACCGGAGAAAATTCCACGCGACCACGGGGAGAACATCCAAACTCCAAATAAACAGCAGGCGTCAGGGTCTGGATCGAACCCACGACCTCCTGTATACCAGGCGAGGTAGTTAACATCTCCTAGCCACCGTTGCATTGAGCCGCGATATTCCACATTCGAATCCGATTTCCAGCTGCCCGGGATTATCACGCAAAGTGACATCGGCGGCCTCAGCCTAGTCACGAATGACTGCATTTTTAAAAAACACATACTTTGGGTTTTCACTTAATTTGACTTAATCCAGCTTTAAGCATTCAAGACGTCATCGTAAGATAGCGACGAACGGTCTGTCTGTCTCTCTCTCTCTCTCAGGGGTCTGTGCTGAGTGTGTGGAGGGGAGTGGAGTGAGACGAAAGGGGAGAGGTAGGAAAGTGCGTGGAGGGGAGTGGAGTGAGATGAAAAAACACATACTTTGGGTTTTCACTTAATTTGACTTAATCCAGCTTTAAGCATTCAAGACGTCATCGTAAGATAGCGGCGAACGGTCTGTCTGTCTCTCTCTCTCTCTCAGGGGTCTGTGCTGAGTGTGTGGAGGGGAGTGGAGTGAGACGAAAGGGGAGAGGTAGGAAAGTGCGTGGAGGGGAGTGGAGTGAGATGAAGGGGAGAGGTAGGGGAGTGCGTGGAGGTGAGCGGAGTAAGATGAAGGGGAGAGGTAGGGAGGGGAGAGGTTCCAAAGGCCCATGTACAGCGATCTTATTTGACTTTACATCACTCGGTGGTTCTGTGACGTCCATTCTCTCGTCGTTGGGGGTCGCGTGCGTCGAGCTTTGAATGCACCTGGAGCACGCGGGGAATTCACGACCACGCCCACCGTGCCACTTGGCCACGCCTCCCTCGAAAACCGCAGTGACCCCACCCTGACGTAGCACAACCAACACTGACCCTCACCACCCAGCCCGTGACGTAGCACAACCAACACTGACCCTCACCACCCAGCCCGTGACGTAGCACAACCAACACTGACCCTCACCACCCAGCCCGTGACGTAGCACAACCAACACTGACCCTCACCACCCAGCCCGTGACGTAGCACAACCAACACTGACCCTCACCACCCAGCCCGTGACGTAGCACAACCAACACTGACCCTCACCACCCAGCCCGTGACGTAGCACAACCAACACTGACCCTCACCACCCAGCCCCTGACGTAGCACAACCAACACTGACCCTCACCACCCAGCCCCTGACGTAGCACAACCAACACTGACCCTCACCACCCAGCCCGTGACGTAGCACAACCAACACTGACCCTCACCACCCAGCCCCTGACGTCATCTCAGATGGGTACCTGCAGCGAGGTGGGGGGGGGGGTCACATGGGCACTGGGGGTGGCTTGGCATGGTGCTGACCGCATGGCTCGCTCGGGCACTGCCGCTGGCCTGCGCTGTTGCAATGTGTGCCGCTGGACGGGAGGTGATGGGCGTTGCCTGGCGTGGCTCGCCGGGGGTTTCCCGCCTTCACGAGGCGGCCGTCTGAGCGGCGGCCGTCTGTAAATGTGGCCCGAGCAACAGACCAGGAAAGGAGTCGTCGATAATTATCATCGATTAGTCAATCGACTCTGTCGACTCACCGTCCCGCCGGTACGCTCGCGTGCTTGCGAAGTGCGCACGTGGGCGCGAGCACGCGTGCACGTGGACACGTGCACACGCGCCGGCCTGCCTCGTGAGCGTGGCTCCCTCCACAAAGCGCCTCTTTGTTGTGCACCTTTAATGAGAGGCAGCAAAACTCTTCCAGAAGGCGCCTGGAAAGAGTGAGCGCGCGCGTGTGTGTGTGCGTGTGTGTGTGTTGAGATAATCACCATGTCTAGCCGTGTGTGTGTCTCTCTCTCTCGGTGTGGGAGCGGTTAGCGCACTGACCCGGGTTCGATTCTCGCTCACGGCCACCAACAGCAGTGACGGTTATCTGGACCTGTCCTGTACATCCCGTCGGTCGACTCAGCCACAAATAAATATCTAACTCATCCACTCACTCACTCACTCACCCACTCACTCACCTACCCACTCATTCACCCACTCACCCACCCACCCACTCACTCACTCACCCACCCACCCACTCACTCATCCACTCACTCACCCACTCACTCACCCACTCACTCACTCACCCACTCACTCACTCACCCACTCACTCACCCACTCACTCACTCACCCACCCACTCACCCACTCACTCACCCACTCACTCACTCACTCACCCACTCACTCACTCACCCACACACTCACTCACTCACGCACCCACTCACCCACTCACTCATCCACTCACCCACTAACTCACCCACCCACTCACTCAACCACTCACCCATTCACTCATCCACTCACCCACTCACTCATCCACTCACCCACTCACTCATCCACTCACCCACTAACTCACCCACCCACCCACTCACGCGCCACGCTGGAGGTCACAACGCTTCTCCGCCTGCTTCTTCCCTCGCTCTGCTCCACTTCAGAATTCACGCCCGGTCGTTTCTTTCCTCCAAGCTCTTATAATGACCTTGCTCAATTCACGCGAGGCGTTAACTCGTGACTACCGCAGCTAGGATAGTGCTGTTTGTTGCTGACCGCTTCATATTTTGGGCCTCTGGGGCCTGTGCTTGGCAACTGTGTTTTGAAAAAAAAACAACGGAAGGAAAATATGAGTAAGCATTCACTGGAGGCCCAAGGGGACATGTGTCTGTGACATCCACGAGCTCTGTGAATTGGTGTTTTGGCCTTCAAGGTACCCTGACCTTCTGCTCGCAATCGCCAAGGGACCTTCACAACGGTGGGCACGCCCGGGTAAAGCTCCGTGGCCGGGAGTCGGAGCCATTTCGTCGTCATCTTTGGACGGACCAGGGATTGTCCCTACCCGACTTTGCATCTCTTTGTCTACAAAATAGTTCATGCAATCTTCCGCGGCTCTACCAGAGGTATTTCACGTAGCACACATACAAGGGGACACTGATCGATTCCCCGGTGTGGTCAAGGGATTGGCTTCCTATTGGTCAACCATGATTTGGTAATTGCTACTCAGATGAGTCAGAGGCTCTGCCTAATGCTGAATGTTGAACCCGGAGCTTGATACAACAAAAAATGTGGCGTCCCCATCAACTCGACTTAAAACGCCTGCCTGGGTACTCTTTAGTGTCGACCACCCCATCCCATCGACTCTTCACGAGTAGTGTGACAGTAGTCATGTGCCCGTGGCCAGCTGCGGCTTGGCAGTGGAGGTGTTCGTCAGAATCGGTAGAATGGCATCGCATTATCATTGGCTACGTAACGGCGTGTGGTTGGGTCTTCTCGGCCACAGCCGTCACAGAAAGACCTGAGCGAGATTAAAATATAGAGGTTTGCCTGGACTGCGTGAGGAGCTCACAGTTGCTTGAAAGACCTGGACAGTCCCATCTGTGAGATTGGGTTGGCTCGGTATCGTTGGCCGCATGTCCAAATAGCTAAAATGATTTGGCACAGGCTAGGGAAGAAATAGGCAGATATGGCGCATGAAGGATGTGAATCTGATTGGACTTGCAGATGACTGGTACCAGCGGTGTCAAGATCGGCCTCTGTGGCGGAAGAGGCTCGTGAAGGACGCTGCCGGGCAGTTGGAGGCAGCCACCCTCCAGCAACGACAGAGCGCAGAGGAGCGACACTCACAACGACAAAAGAGCGCGGGCGGCTAAAACACAGCGAGTGGAGGCAGTGGGGAGCGCCAGCAGTACATTTCCAGTCATCTCAAGTTAACCCAAAACATCTTGGCCAGCAATACGGCCAGCAAGCCGTTGACACTTGACACGGCTTTAAAGTCGACTGAGCCTGGCACATTCGCTGCGATGACTTCACCACCACTTAGTGGTGAATAGCAGTTGTTCCTGACTGTGTTTGTGTAATCTTTTGTGTTATTGCAGTTCTGATTAACCGTGCTGAAAACATCTCCATTTGTAGTCACAAAGGGCAAGTTGGGGGCGTTATTGATCAAACAAGATTCAGACATTCAATCTGTCAGATTACATTTGCAATATAAATAAACATTTATATTTTGATTAATGAAGTAACATGCTTTATCAATGCTAAGCCACTGATAAGACTTGGACAAGCGTATCGGCATTGGCAAATGCCTCAATTGGCTGCTGCATCCGTGACAGATGAAGGTTGGTGCTGCATATAGATTATATACAAAGTCAAAGAGCTTCTCTATGCCCTTACAGGGATTTTGGGCTATTGGGGAAAGTGCTGTTAGCGAGCATCTATTAAGGCCGGCATGACACACGAGGGGGTCGGTGGCGGACACCGCCCCCGGCCGCCTTTGTCTCCCTTGTGGTGTTGTTTACACACCGCACCAGGTACTATTTTGAGGCTGAGTCGACCTAGGGGAGGACCAGGACCGGTTCAGATAATCGTCACTGGTGGCGGTCGTGAGCGGGAATCGAAGCAGGGACGCCTGGTCCGTAACGCAATGCGCTAACCACCACACTGCCGCCCCCTCCACACACACACAAGGCACACATAGACCGCACCTCTGTTCAGCACGGTTGGTTAAGTACAGTGCGAAAGACGTTGAAAGTAGACACATACATATACAGACGTGGTCACACGCATACAGCCGCACCTCCAAACGCACATGGACGCACACACGCGTAGACGCATCACGGTGACACGTACAGACACATGCAGCCATACGCACCAGTGGTAAACTGCTGCGCGCAGTCACTCCGCTCGGCTGCGCCGGGGACCTTTGCAAAGGTCGCAGAGGTCGTGATTGGCAGCCCGCCTCGAGTCGCGATGAGAATTCTAATTCCTGGGAGAAGCGGAGGGGGCTCGGGTTTGTTGTGTCCACGGCTAGTCAGGGCTTCCGCAGATGCTCTATAAGTGCAGACCTTTAACAAACACGTTCACCCAAATACACTACTTCACTTTTAGCTTTTACATTAATAATAATATAAATTACTTATTCATCCAGGAAAGCCAAACCTAGTTGGATGACTCTTTCGAGACGAGGGTCCAGCTGCTGATACATCGGGTTTGTATTTCAATATATTTTCAGGCAATTGGCGGGTGTATGCCAATCATTTTCGAAGACGATGCATATATTATAATCAGAGCATGTTTGTTTGTGTGTGCCACGGTGGAGAGATGTGGTGCCACGACCCTGACGCCCGTTGTATATGTGGAGTTTGCGTGTCTCTCTCTCTCTCCGTGGTCACGTGGATTTTTCTCCGGGTCCTCCGGTGTTTCCCTCCACATTTAGAAACACGCGTTTAGAGTATCTGGCTGCTATACATGTGCACGCGATATAAAGCCACTTTGTTGAGCTATCATCTGTGGCCAGGTCACTTCTGCAAAAGAGCTACCTAGCTCAGTGGGCCTTACCTGGTAAAAAATAAAGCAATGCTTTGCCACGAGTATGTCAAATTGCTTTTTGAACATCTGTATTATTGCCAGAATATTCTTCTCAATTATTGGGTGTTTATACAATTGGGGTGAAATCCGAGCTCCCCCAGAGAAACCCCACACGAGCGCGAGGGGGCAACGCTCGATCCCCGTACGGCTGGAAACTGATGGCGATCAACCTCATGGACGACGCCCACGTGAAGGAAGTTTCAAAGCCACATCCGTGTGCGGTGATCCGCCAACCCTCGCTGCTGCCTCCGCCACACAGCGATGGATTACAGCCAAGCCACGTGCAGCAGCAGAGCGGCCACCTCCACCAGCACCGCCGCCGCCGCTCCTCGGCTGCCGTGAGCTGGGCGGCCGCGTTCTCCCGTTACGCGAATGTCGTCCATCGGAATCGGCCCGCGGCGTCTCCCACCCCCTCCCCACCCCCTCCCCACCCCTCCCCACCCCTCCCCCGCTTCGCGTGTCCCAACGTGCGTCACAACCCCCCCCCCCTCCACATTGTCCACTGGGGCCCTAACCCCCCCCCCATCTCAACTTTCACGCCGTGATTGGTTGCCAACGGGAGGTGTATCACGCTGAGCCGAACGCGATTGGTTGGTTTTTTTTCTTATTGAGCGCAAGCCGAGACGCAGCCGAGCCGGCCCGGGATCAGTTCGAGCGAGTTCAGCACCGCCCCCACCCACCCACCGCGCCCTGAGCGAGTAGGGACGACATGGCGATTTTAAATGGTTGTGGCCAGAGGGGGATCACCCCGTGGGGGAATGGGGATCGGTCAAGGGAGGGGAGCTCTTCAAGGGACTGTGATGATGATGGCTCTGTCTGGTTGTGAGTGTGCGCTCGTGTGTGTCTTTGTATTTGTGTTGTATGTGGATGAGGCTCGTGAAGGACGCTGCTGCTACTGCGCAGTTGGAGGCAGTGGCCCTCTAGCAACAGTGGAGGGCAGAGAAGCGACGCTCACAACAACGAGCGGATCGCTGGGCCGATAAAATACAGCAAGTTAGCACAGTAGGGGGTACAGCTGGTGGTGCATCTGCCAGTCATCTCATTCAGCCAACCCGTGGCACCTGCTGGGTCTGTCCTGAGACCTTCTCCTGTTAGCAGGGAGCCTTCAACACTTCACGTGGCCTCAAAGTGCACCTGGCCTGGCACAGGCGCCGTGGTGACGTTTCCGCCGCCACTTCGTGGCAAATGGCCGTGTATTGGTATCGGTATGTCAGCGTGTGTGTGCGTGTGTGTGTCTTTGTTGCCTCACCGCCACGCTCCCACCCCCTTCATTCTTTTGTTCAGAAGAAAAGTCACTCCCTGTTGTTTGATAGTCTCTTCCCCCGAGTAGAGGACTGTCTACCCTTCATGGTGGCAGGAGCCAGAGCCGGTCCACCGTACCTCCTGAATACTACAGAGATCCAGGCAGATCCAGGCGGTACCGGTCCGGCTCCCGACAGAGGAGTGGCAGCCTCTCCTCCGCAGTGAGCATTCGAACATTCCACGTAGTCATCCGTATTTGTTTTTTTTGGAGGAGCCCCGAGGGTAAAGATTCAATCTCCTGGCTCCGCCAAATGGGGTTTGGCCAGGAGACGTCACAGACGCCTGTCCCCCCGGGGCCCCTGGCACAAGCCGCTGTGGTGGCTGTACCAGAGGAATTTCCATCTGGTACAGATACAATGGGAGGCTGATCGATGCCCGGGTGCGGTCAAGGGATGACTCCCTATTGGTCAACCATGTTATGTAAGCTGATGATTTGGTAATTGCCGCTCACTCAGAGGAGCAGTTGGAGGCGCTGCTGCTGAACCTGGAGCATGCCACTAAGAGGTGGACCGCGCACCGGGACACAACGTCTGTTGGGGTTACGGGGGAAGAGCTTCCGCTGATGGTACAGAGAGCCGCAGACTCGCACAGAGAGCCACTGACATACACAGGGTGTCTATGACGTAGAGCAGAGGGGCTCTCGACCGGGGGTACGCGGACCCCCTGGGGGTACCACGTGGTGGTACTACGTGGTAAGTACGTGTCAATGTCCCAGGGGGTGCACGTGAGGTGATTTATAAATGTGTAATGAGAGCGCGCCGAAGGGTCATTGCATAGTCACTGCTGGGTAACTAACATCCAATCGGAAGGAAGGGTTCCATCTGGGCCAAAGGTAACGGGGGGAGCTCGTGGGAATGTACGGGAACCTTGGGGAAGGTTCCACGAGGGGGCGGGGCTGGAGGCGGGGCTTAGCTCCGCCGAGAGCTATATAAGGAGAGGCAGTGAGAGGACTCGGGGTCGGTGTGGGGAGCCTGGAGTCCGGACCGCATCGTCGCCAGCCAGCGGCCAGCGTGGAAAGGCAGAGTGCACGTCACGGCAGTAGAGAGACAGAGAGGGAAGCCACCCAGAGAGAGAGGAGCTGTGCAGTCGTGGAAGTGCGATATTACAAATGTGCGAAATGATTATTATTGGTGAATAATCACGTATTAATATGGCAATAGTACATAACTACGACACAATTTAAATCCGTACGGTACCGTAGAACGATACAGAAGACCTTCATAAACGCATTGATGGGTACACAATGCGGGTTGCCAGGAGCAACCAGCGAGCGCCAACAATGACGTCACCCATGGAATGTTTTTATTCGCTTGCACTTAGCTAGGATACCTCACTAAATGGAAAATTGGTTAAAAAATATCGACGTTCATTATTCATAACATTGTACTTCTCAGACAACCATATTGGGCCAGGCAAAGGGAGAGCTACTCGGTTGAAACAACATTCAACAAGGGGGGGGGTGCAGCAGCAGCAGCAGCCCAGCAAGGTCGAGAATGACCACGTGGAGCGCAGGGGGTCTCTCTGCACGTCGACGCGTGCCGCTGATGGCCGAGAGGATCGCGACGTGGCACGAGCCCTGGCACCCGACGAGTTGTGGCGAGAGGGGAACGTGGCGTTGGGACGGCCTCCAGGCGCGGTGTGGCCTCCTTTCCCACCTCCACCACCACCACCATAGCAGCAACAGCAAATACAACAGCAGCAGCAGCAAATACAACAGCAGCAGTAGCAGCAAATACAACAGCAGCAGCAGCAGCAAATACAACAGCAGCAGCAGCAGCAATACAACAGCAGCAGCAGCAGCAAATACAACAGCAGCAGCAAATACAACAGCAGCAGCAGCAAATACAACAGCAGCAGCAAATACAACAGCAGCAGTAGTAGCAAATACAACAGCAGCAGCAAATACAACAGCAGCAGCAAATACAACAGCAGCAGTAGTAGCAAATACAACAGCAGCAGCAAATACAACAGCAGCAGTAGTAGCAAATACAACAGCAGCAGCAAATACAACAGCAGCAGTAGCAGCAAATACAACAGCAGCAGTAGCAAATACAACAGCAGCAGCAGCAAATACAACAGCAGCAGCAAATACAACAGCAGCAGTAGCAGCAAATACAACAGCAGCAGTAGCAAATACAACAGCAGCAGCAGCAAATACAACAGCAGCAGTAGCAAATACAACAGCAGCAGTAGTAGCAAATACAACAGCAGCAGCAAATACAACAGTAGCAGTAGTAGCAAATACAACAGCAGCAGCAGCAAATACAACAGTAGCAGTAGCAGCAAATACAACAGCAGCAGCAGCAGCAGCAAATACAACAGCAGCAGCAAATACAACAGCAGCAGCAAATACAACAGCAGCAGCAAATACAACAGCAGTAGCAGCAAATACAACAGCAGCAGTAGCAGCAAATACAACAGCAGCAGCAGCAGCAGCAAATACAACAGCAGCAGCAAATACAACAGCAGCAGTAATAGCAAATACAACAGCAGCAGCAGCAAATACAACAGCAGCAGCAAATACAACAGTAGCAGCAAATACAACAGCAGCAGCAGCAAATACAACAGCAGCAGCAAATACAACAGCAGCAGCAAATACAACAGCAGCAGTAGCAAATACAACAGCAGCAGTAGCAGCAAATACAACAGCAGCAGCAAATACAACAGCAGCAGTAGTAGCAAATACAACAGCAGCAGCAAATACAACAGTAGCAGCAAATACAACAGCAGCAGCAGCAAATACAACAGCAGCAGCAAATACAACAGCAGTAGCAGCAGCAAATACAACAGCAGCAGTAGCAACAGCAGTAGCAGCATCAAATACAACAACAGTAGCAGCAAATACAACAACATCATCATCAAATACAGCAGCAGCATCAAACACAACAACAGTAGCAGCAGCATCAAATACAACAACAATAGCAGCAAATACAACAACATCATCATCAAATACAGCAGCAGCATCAAACACAACAACAGTAGCAGCAGCATCAAATACAACAACAATAGCAGCAAATACAACAACATCATCATCAAATACAGCAGCAGCATCAAATACAACAACAGTAGCAGCAGCATCAAACACAACAGCAGCAGCGGTCGCGATTCACCAGCAGGGCCGTGCCTGTCAGGCCGGCGTGCCAAGCTGGGCAGCACCAGTTGGACATTGTCCCGAGCGAGACGATGGCATCGTGATGAAGGTTCGCAGTGACGGTCCCACGGGAGACGTTCATCTCGCAGCGGCTTTTGCGTGAAGTCAGAACATTCATTGATGCAATATTGCTGCCAAAACGCCAGTGGCTTGGAGGTCTTGACTGTAAAGTAATACTAATGAATCTAATAGTTACTTGTTTCGCCAGGAAAGCCACACCGAGGCCGACGAATCCTGCATCGGGGTGATTGGCCAACGCCAGCAACACTCTGCGTGATGAGTTCTGGGCGCAAAGCGGAGAGCCTGGATGAAATCCACGCAGAACAGAGGGAGGGAGTCCACACTGAAAGACGCCCCATGTTAGGAATCGAACCCAGGTGGATGTTAGTTGCTCGGCATGAGTGTGACCACTCCACCACCCTGCTTGCTTCAAGCCTAAAACGCTTCCGTGGGTTGTTTTTTTGCAGGCAGCAGCATGGACACCTTTGTAACCTGGGCAATAGGCAGCCTGCATCGTGACAGCAGCAGACTTCAAATGAAGACGTCACACAATGGAAATCGATTTCGAAATCGATTTCCATTATGAAATCAATTTCCACTGTCGAAAAATACTTTGCCGAATTGATTGTAAGCCGATTGAATGCAGAAAAAAATGGTGCATGTAATTAGGTCACCCTTAAACCAGACCCTAACAAGTCCAGGCCCTTAGCGCTAACAAGCTTAGACATTGCCATAGTAATAGCCTTACACATACCCCAAGGAGCCTAACTTTATTTATAAAGGCTTTACACTAATAATAGCCATGCACACAAACAGGTATGTTTATAATACCTCAAAGCACAACAGGATGTTGTTAACACACATTGCACGGACAGATAAAGGCGACGTTTCTGTGCTCGTATCTCAGTGGCCTGTGTTAGCCATCAACCCCAAAGAGCTGATAGTGTGGCCTTCTCAGCACAATCAGACGTTTGTGTACCGGCTTCCCACCATGTTGAGTCTTATCGGACATCTGTGAAAACTATTGGACGTCTATGAAAAAGAGCTTCATAGCTCATCGGATTCCTCCAGTATAAATACAGATTCTAACTCACGTAAAACGTCTCACCTTGTCAATAGCCACGGGTAACACTATGGCTATTGACATCAACTACCTCGAGATGTGCACTGCCTTGCCTGGTATACAGGAGGTTATGGGTTCTATCCAAACCCTGGTGATGTCTGTATATTTGGCTTTTGCACGTCTCTTCCCGTGATCCCGTGGATTTTTCTCCAGGTCCTTTTCCCCCCCTCCACATACATAAAAAAAACATTCGTTTAGAGTATTCGGCTGATACACATGTCCACACAATAAGCCACTTCGTTGAGCTATCATTTGTGGCCAGGTCGCTTCTGAAAATGAGCTGTATACCTGGTCAAATTCAAAAGTTCAATTGCTACAGCGATTATTCACGGCAAAAGACTGACGATGAATATTTTTTCTTTTTCAACGCCCTTTTAATGAATGGTTTGCCACAGGAATCGGCGTTATTATAGTTAGTGCTACCTTCTGCTGCAATTGTGGTCGTGTTGAACAGTGTAAAGCTCTTCCCATACAAACCAAGTCCTTGTTGTCTACAATACTCCTACTCATAATAATGATAATTCCCAGGGCTAAAGAAAAAAATAACACACATGCTGGGCGTTGGAATGCTTGAGAAGAGGTGTGATGTGAGGAGCTTTGCGATGCTGGTGTATAAGCGCCCAATAAATTCAAATCCTTATTCAGTATCCATCAGGGCGATTTTTCAAGAAGAATCTGCTTTTGGGATATTTTTTTGCCGATTCAATTGAATCCAGTAATTTGAGTTTGCGAAATAAAACCCGGAGTACTGGAGGAATCGCACGCATACGAGCGGACGACGCTCGCAGCTTTATACACATGATGGAGTATTGGCAGTATTTGGCTGCTATTAACATCCACGTGATGATAGTCCAATTGGTTGAGCAGTCATTTGTGGCCAGGTCGCTTCTGAAAAAGAATCGAATAGCTGAGTGGGCCTTACCTGATTAGATAAAACTATTTAGTTTTTAGGAGTGATTTTCGTAGCTTTCCTCTCTACGTTTCACTCCCGTCGTGTTGTTGTATTAGTTGTTGTAACGGTCGCATCCGCCCCGACTGAACATCTGTGAAAGAGAGCTTCATTAGCTCATCGGATTCCTCCACTACAAATAAGTATTCTGAGATACCAGAGTCCACATCCGTGCTGCTGCCTCCCGCCCACCACGCGACCCAAGCTCGCCGCGCGCACTCGGGCAGACAACGCGACCCGGTCGCCGCGACCCTGACGCCAGCGGTGTTCACCACCCTCCGAACGCGACCATCGAATCATCCTCAATGCCCGTGGCGCCGGAAAAGCCGAGGTGGGAGGGGGGGGGGCCTGGGAGGGAGGGGGGGGGCCCTGCGCTTGGTGCAGCGCGCGGGTTCCACGCATCGAGCGTGCGCGACGTGGACGCGCGCGCTGGCGGAATGGCGCTCCCCTTCCTCCCTCCCCTCCCCTCTCTTCCTCCCTCCCTCCCGCCCGCCACTCCTCGTTAGCGTCACGCCTTAGCGCCTAGACTCTGAATCGGTGGATTACGCGGGGCCGACGCACGCATGCGCGTGCGCGCGCGTGCGCTCACGTGAGCTCTCGGCTCACGTGCGCGCGCGTGCGTCCGCGTGACGCAGCCGTCACCACGGCGACTGAGCACGGACCTCGGTGTTGCCTTTCAGTTGTTGTCCTCCGCGAAAAAAAACAATTAGGCCGGCAGCGGCGGCGACGGTGGGCACCCCCCTCAGCAGCGTTTCATTAACGAGGCTCGCCACGTCGCGTGACCTTGTGAGGGTCACAAGATCTCTCCTCCCGGGGGACCCTCTTGCTCAAGGCCGTCCAAGCAACTGCGTTCGCAGCGCCGTCCGCTCGCCGGCTCCACAATTCCTCAGAAATCTAAGATAAATATAATGAGACGAGTTGGTAACGCGCGCTGGGGCTTCCGTTCACTCTCAGAGAGATAAATAACGATTCGGAGGCATAAAAAACCACAGACTCAGAATATGTATTAATATTGGAGGAATCCGATGAGCTATGAAGCTCTTTTTCACACATGTCCAGACGTGAGCGGGAGGAAGCCAGAACCGGCGCTAACAATTGCTCGGGATGTTTGTCCGACTCCATAGATGAGTTTTACACGCGCGTGACGTGTGGTAGGAAGTCAGAGGCACACCCGGAGGACACGCGCGCGAGGTGCCTGACAACCTCCGCACACTCAGAGACCCCAAGGTCTCTTCTCCGTGACTCACAGCTTCACAAACATCTGCACGGATGCCTTCCTTGTTATGCTTATAAATCCCCTCTCACAAATCGCCCCGTTCCGTAAATCCGTTTTCAAATAAACATTTCCTTTTTCTCAGAAATCCATGCCCGCCTGATTTTCAACCACATCAAACTGGCCAAAGCCTCCTTGCTGATCTCTCTTGTCTGCCAGACAGTCGATACAGACTCGAACGGGTGTGTACGCGTGTGATGTCACCAAGGCACTCATCTCTAATTGCAGCCCCTGCCAGGGTTTTAGAGGAGATGACCTCCCAGGATGTTCACAAATCGTGCAACAGAGCTCCTTTGGCGCGTGTATTTACCGCGAGAATTAACCCATAGCGACGAGTTCGCCGGGCAGGCAGGCAGACACAGGCAGGCAGACACAGGCACAGACTTGCGGTCGGTGCGAAATTGGTAGGTGACCGGAGCGCGTCTCTTTAATTGCGTTAATAACGGTGACGACGGCGCAGAAAGGAATTCCGTAAGCCTACGGATCAATGCCAACGATTTGCTTGCACGTTCAATCTGCACGGCAAAAGCCGGGGGGAGGAGGAGGGGGGGGCATGGGAGGTGTAGATATTTATAAGCGTGGTGGTGTTGTGTGCCGTGTGGAAGTAGGTCACCTTCGCAGAGGATTCACACACGCAGAGCCAAGCCCCGCGACTCGTCATCCACGCGAGTCATCGCTCGTCGTGGCATCAAATAAACGCGAGATTCTAACTCGGCTTCTGTAAACTATTTGCATTTCAATTGATGCGTTTGCAAGGACGTGATATGAGCTGAATGGCCGCTTTCATGCCACCACCTGGCACAGGGGCACGGTGATGGTCGAGGTCAGATCTCTCCCAAACGGTTGTCAGCCATCGCTCATCTCCGTCACGTCCCGCGAGCCAGCCGTGGAAATTCCTCATTCGTATGACGGGACACAGTCAATTCTTAACACTGCCGTTCATCATCCATGATCTATCCTCTCCTGGATAAAGGACTCCCCAAACCGTCACAAATCTCTCGCTGTCGTGAAAATATCAACAATCGAACTATTCATCACACGAGTCGACTTCATCGCTCACTCTCCACAGCAGACGTCCTCTCTGGCATGTTCTCTGCTTTGGTCGCCACTTTCCCGCTGTTGGTCTGAATCCACCGGCCATCGTCCCTTCTAACCCCGCGGCCTGCTAAGCCCGTGTCACCTTTCTTTGTCGTCAACGTGTTCACAACTTGCGCAAGATCTCTGACTCTCGTGTCGCGCTTCGTGTCTATCGGTGTCATTCCAGACGTGCACCTTCCCATGCAGTTTCACGCTTGATAATCGGTAACACCTCACTGCGTCTTCATTGGAGACTCCTGCCTCGTGGCGATGGCAGGGTGCAGTGATCGCTATGCATCTTCCCAATTGAGTGACTTTGAGGGTTGTTTTGTCGAATTCGGAAAATGCGGACCCTGTGTTCCCGACACACATTGAGTGTCTCTCTCTGCCCACGCGGTCCTGGAAGTGCGGCCAGTGGCGTTCTTGTCTCATCGCGCACCTCGTGTCTCTGGCACAGGGCACTTCGAGGTCCGTGCCCCGGTGAATTTGCCGTTGACGTTGTGGGACATTGACAGCCAGCGATGGGGAGCCAGCATAGCATGATGTACAGTATTTACTCGTGTGATGCAGGCGTTGATGTGTGTTAAACTTCTTTCGCACCCTGCGTCGCCAACCGTGTTAATCGGAGGTGCGGGGGAAGGATAACAAACTGAAGACACGCAAAAAAGATTCTTAACAAACGAGTTTGTCGATCTAGATGATGATGATGATTTAAAAGTGCATAGCTCCAGTGGCTTCCTGACATCGCAAGGCAGAGCGATCCCCACGAGGTGGCTCCGAGCGGTGTCTCACTGCGGGAGTAGCGGACAGCGCCAAGGTGGTCATTCTCGGCGCTGGGGGCTGCGAGTGGGAGCTTGGGTAACAGCGGCTTTGTGTCGTCAAGACCCTCCGCCACCCGACAGAGTCAAACAGTTGCCGCATGTGCACGCGTTTAAGGCGCCGATTGTTATTGTTTCAGCTCACGGGCAAGCTGAAGAACAAGTCTCAAAACCGAATTCAGCAATTTTGATAAATAACGTTTCAATTGAAACGACATCAAGTAATCGCCATGACGAGATTTGTGCAATCTGCCTGCCTCTCTCTCCCTGCCCCTCTCTCCCTGCCTCTCTCTCTCTGCCTCTCTCTTTCTCCCTGCCTCCCTCTCTCTCCCTGCCTCCCTCTCTCTGCCTCTCTCCCTGCCTCTCTCCCTGCCTCTCTCTCCCTGCCTCTCTCTATGCCTCTCTCTCTGCCTCCCTCTCTCTGCCTCCCTCCGCGTGTCCGTGGCGCTCGCTATCAGATGTCTTTGCGTCACGAGCGCAAAGAGCGGGTATTGTTTCGCGCTTTCTAGGTCACTCGTCGGCGTAGTGGAAGGCAAAGTCTGTCAATACGCTGGGCGCTGTGCTCGTGCCTGGGAGAGCAATGTGGCCTCCATAGCTGCTGCTCGCTCACAGGAATTGCCCCAACAGTCTGCTCAAGCATAATAGAGGGTTATTTTGGGTTAGATCGCGGAACTATATATAAATGTGTCGTTAAATACCGCTCAAGGCTACACAGGGGAACTTTGTATTTAATGTGGAGTGAACAGCTAAGCACCAACATCTCTTGTTACAAATTCAGACAGTTGCCCTGATGCGCATTTATAATCAGACTTGCTCTGTTCCGTTAAATCGAGGTTTTTATATTTGATGGACCCGATTTGAAATCGCTATATCTCTGAAATTGGGTCCATCTTTTTGAAACACCCTGTATATTTAAAGGGATCTTTCAAAGTCAAATTTAAATGTGATATTTTATTGAGGGACTGTGGGAAGTTGCCTTGGGGTGGTCTGGGGCTGTTATTGTTGTTTTTATGCCTTGCCCCAGTTTGTATTTAAATTGAAAATCGGCAGGAATGTATTTACTTATGCGATGTGTACGTACTGTATATCCGTTTTTTATTTTTTGTGAGCTAATTACATTTTTTCTATTTTGCACTCTTATCGTGTTTTCATTTTTATTGTTGTTGTTGTAACTTGCTGACCCGCCTGTACTGGACATATTTGACAAAGAGCTTCATAGCTTATCTGGTTCCTCCACCTGTAGTCCAAATAAAGATTCTGATACCGGGGCGCCACATGGCGAGACGTCATCTCCCCTCGCCTGCTATGCAGGAGTTGACGTGTTCTCTCTCTCCCTGGTCGCGTGGGATGTTTTACCGCTGGTACCCCGGTCTTTCCCTCCATACATAGACGGGGGAAAAACCATGCGTTTAGATGATTTGACTGCGACTACAAATGACCACGTGTGATGAGGATGATGACCGCGAAGCCACTCATCTCGAATGTTGCGGGCTCGTCGCCTCCGAAGAAGATCCCGCACATAGCCCCGTGGGTTCTACCCGCCGAAGATAAAAACAAGCTACGTGACGAGCGTGCTTCAGGTGGCATCTCGTCCACCCACAGCAGGTGCGCTGCTTCCTCCTGCCACGTGCCCGGCTCGGCACGCGCTCCTCTCACGACGGCCGCAACTCCGACCGCGTCTCTGTCACGCAGCCACCGTGAGCCCCCTGATCGCTGTCGCGGCTTTACCCCCCCCACCCCCCCCGCGAGCCATTGGAGCGTTGTGTTGGGGTAAGGACCCAGGTGGACCGCGTCACGTGTTGTTCGTATCCAAGAACAGTGAAGGCCTTAATTACAACAACAACAACAAACAACAACCACAAATCAACAAGATGTCTCGCTGCTATTTCAGAGTGACTCACAAGAAACGCGACTGGATTCCTGTGCGGGGTGGTTGGCGTCGTTGGCTGGGGAGGCGCGTGGGGACCATGACTCAGCTCCGGCTCCACGCTGGGGTCATTTCAGGACGAGGCAGTCACACTCATTAGGAAATGCGCCCTCCCCGCCGCTTGCTTCCTTCACCACGCAATGGCGAGAGGAGGGAGGAGGAGGAGGAGGCGCGCACGTGGATGAACGCTCGTGACGTAATTTCGATTTTGCCAGACGTCGTCGACAACACCGTCGATTGGACATCGACTAGACGGCCGACAACCTCGTAGACTCGTAAAGCGACACGGCAGACGCGGGGGCGGCCAGCGGCGGTTGTTGTGGATTCGGCGTGTTGAGTGGGGGGGGGTTGAGGCTTTGGGATTGACAACTCCCCCGCGGCCCCCCCCCACACAGTAGCGCGCTGTCCTGTCACGATAGCGTGCTGGGGCCGGAGAGCCAGCGGAGCAGAGCCTCGCTGGAGTCTCGGCCGAGTCGAGTATCTCCAGGAGCGCCCTGCTTTGAATGCCGAGTCAATCCCTTGGCGAAGTGGTCCATTTTATAATATAGCACGGAGGTGACTTAAGGTGACGTGAAAGTCGCGCCGTGGTGTGTCCGGTAGAACCCCATTCCTTGGTCTAACCCCATTCAAGCAAGACATTACAATATTTTATTTTAAATTAAAAACAAATTCTCACAAAGCCAGGGTGCCGTCTTGTTGATGTTTGTTTTCGTTCACTGACAGTGCTAACACACCCCACTTTTACGATGTTATTATCATCAACATAATAACAACGGGGGGCGTTGTTTACAGGGTTTGCTGATAGTATGAATATAGGGTTGACATGTGTTGTTTTGTCGTTTGCATCACGGCGTTTTGTTACTTATATTGCTTTGAATAAATTCGGAAGTAAATAACAAAAATAGATGTGAAACGTGTGCAATGTCAGTTGAACACGTCCGCAATGTTGGCTCCACTCTCAAAGAAAGAAGAGGAAACGATTTCAGTTTCGCAGAAAGCCACGGGCGAGAAGGAAGGCAGCGAGAAATCGCGCGACCAACGTTTGCCCAAGCTCTGTGGCCCTACAGTGGGGGTGTTTGACCAACTCCACGCACGATTGGTTTGATGCATCAAGCAACGCTCTGTCAAGTGTCCTGAGTTGCCATATCACGTGGGCACTGTGCCAGTTTATACGGGTCGCAAATGCCTCGCTGATCTCGTCAAATGAGTTTCTGTGGCCGTCTGGAACGCTCTTCCTTCCGATATTAGGAAGCCACTTAAGCGATGCACTGTTAAATTAGCTCGACTGAAAACTGATTTCTTCATAACTGCTTTTTGTGTTCAGTTTGTCCTTCCCCCGCACCTCCGATTAGCACGGTTGGCTAAAGTACGGTGCAAAAGAAGTCCAACATACACACGTACAAATTCTGTTGTGGAGGTTATGTTAAGCAGCAGTGCATCCCATGGTAGTTCATGCGCACGCCGTCTCTGCGCTCGCTGCCACGTGGCATCTATCGTGAGCCACCAACCCCGGGCAGCCGAGCGACGAGTGACCACGCAGCCGCTGCATCGCCCTTCACGCTCGCCCACCGCAGCCCACACCCGGGCAGCAGGTAGCGGGCGCGCTGCCTCACGCTGTCGAACAGCGAGCGCCGCGTTTCCCTTCAGATCACAAGGCGGCAACGCCGGCCCGTGAAGGGAGTCTCCTCCTCGTCCATGGCGCCCGCGTGCTCGCATTGTGACGCGCATCGTGACGCGCGTCGTGACGCGCGTGCGCATGCGCGTCACGATGCGTCGCTCCGACTCGGCTGTCGTGTTGGAGCGTCGCATTGTGGTTCAAGTTCATAAGTTCAAGTACTAGGTATAGCCCTGTGAGCCATTCAGCTCTTGAATCGGGTGCAACCGCAACAAACAAAAAACATGAACAAAAACCATCTTAAAGTGAATATGCAACTGAGTGCAAACATAAAATCCAAGAAAAGGCAGCAAAATATTGCAGAAAAAAACACCGTACACCGATGCTGTGTGCTTTGCACAATTTGTCGTGAGGTGCTCCTCTTCTGCTTTCCGCATGCGCGTCGTGGCTCGGCGGTTCGGGCGGCAGGCTGGACACTCAGTGGCAACGTTCGTGCCTCACAGCGAGAAGGGCCTGGGTTCGATTCTTTGCGTGCGTAGTTTCTACGCTCCTCCCGCCCTGTTCTGCGTGGGGTGTCTACCGGGCTCTCTGGTTTCCACTTGTAGCAAAGAAAAACAAACCCCACACAATGTAATTGGCTTTGACCAAACATCTCAAAGCTGAAAATTGAACTGCAAATCACTCAGAGTGGCGTCGCCCCCACCAACACCCCCCCCCCCCGGGCTCGGTGAGGCTTCCGGAGGTCAACACAACGCGTACACGAACCAGGAGAACTAGGAGGAATAGGAGAAACAGGAGGAGTGTTCAGCCACGACTGGTGCGGATTGTGTTATATTGACGGGAAAATGTAGCGAACGGCAGGTGCACGTGCATGTGTGTGTGTGGTGTGTGTGTGGTGTGTGTGTGTGGTGTGTGTGGTGTGTGTCTGTGTGGTGTGTGGTGTGTGTGTGGTGTATGTGTTTGTGTGTTGTATGTGTGGTGTGTGTGTGTGGTGTGTGTGTGTGTGTGTGTGGGTGTGTGTGGTGTATGTGGTGTGTGTGGTGTGTGTGTGGTGTGTGTGTGGTGTGTGTGGTGTGTGTGTGTGGTTTGTGTGGTGTGTGTGGTGTGTGTGGTGTGTGTGTGGTGTGTGTGTGGTGTGTGTGTGTGGTGTGTGTAGTGTGTGTGTGTGTATGTGGTGTGTGTGGTGTATGTGTGTGTGGGGTGTGTGTGATGTGGTGTGTGTGGTGTGTATGTGGTGTGTGTGTGTGGAGTGTGTGTGGTGTATGTGGTGTGTGTGTGTGGTGTGTGTGGTGTATGTAGTGTGTGTGTATGTGGTGTGTGTGGTGTATGTGTGTGTGGGCTGTGTGTGGTGTGGTGTGTGTAGTGTGTGTGTGTGGTGTCAGGTAGTGCGGACCGTGCCACGTAGCTTTGCGTTGTTCATCGCGACCCACAGCTAGAACTAAATAAAACATGTTTTTATTTTACAAGGTAAGGCTCACTGAGCTATACAGGTCTTTTTCAGAAGCGACCTCGCCACAAACGATAGCTCAAAGAAATAGCTTATCAAGTGGCAATTGGTAGCAGCCAAATACTCTAAACGCGTGGTGATGTTGATTCTAAACGTGGAGGGGAAAACCCGAGGACGCGGAGAAAAATCCACGCGACAACGGGGAGAGAGACACCGCAAACTCCAAATATACAGCAGCAGGCGTCAGGGTCGGGATCGAACCCACGACCTCCTGTACATCAGGCAAGGTAGTCAACATCTCCGAGAACACAACTAGGCTCGCCGCTGCACACGTAAGCACGGAGTTGAGAGTTCGACGATTACATCCCTAAAGTCAAACCCTTCACCGTAGCCCTGACTCCCTTGACTCTAAATCCCAGCCTCTCATCAAGAACCACTGACCCCTAACTCTCGAACACTAACTCCGAACCCAAATCCTCATGCCTAACCCTAAACACTGACCCTAACCTTAATCTTTAACCCTAAACCTACCCTCAACCCAAAACCCTGTCCATAACCCATAATCTTCCTAACACATAATCCTAAACTCGAACGCTAACCCCTAAACGCTCTCATATGTCATCAACTGGAACGCGAGCGCAGCCTGTGATGGGATAGATTCTGGCCAATGATTGGCTATAAGTCTGTGGTCACAGTGGTCGTTGGGGAAGGACAACAAACTAAACACAAACTGCCTGTTGTTGTGTTTGTTGTTGTTGTTGTGTTTGTTGTTGTGTTTGTTGTTGTTGTTGTTGTGTTTGTTGTTGTTGTGTTTGTTGTTGTTGTTGTTGTGTTTGTTGTTGTTGTTGTGTTTGTTGTTGTTGTGTTGTTGTTGTTGTTGTGTTTGTTGTTGTTGTTGTTGTCCTTCTCCCCGCACCCCAGACGAGCACGGCTGGCTACGTACGGTGCGACAGAAGTTCATCACACACACACACAGAGGCGTGCCTGCTCGAACACCCCACGAGCCGCAGGTGGAAATTCCTCATTCCTATGGTGGGGGTGAGGCTCTCCCTTGGACAATGGCCGGGTGGTGGAGCAGGAGGGGGCAGGAGTGAGTCATTGATCTAATGCAGCCCAGCTCCCTCCTCCTCCTCCGCGGTGTCATTGCCCACAGGGGGTGGACGTGTGACCAGTTCCCATAATGGGAGTTCCTTTTGACGTGTCCTCGTTTGAACCTCCGTGTCCTCGCTTGAACCTCCGTGTGCGTGCCGCCTCTCTCATCGCGTCCCACGTGTCCCATCTACCCCGCGTGTCTGCGTTGTCGCTCTGCTCTCATCGCCTGTGCTGTCATTGTGCTTTTATTTTGTCCCGTGCATTCTACCCGTGAGCCTCAGGAACAAAACACAGAAACATCTTCACGCATTTAAAAAAAGAAAAATCAAGAATCGAAAACGAAAACCTCGTGGCACGCAAGGGTAAGGATCTCAACTAGTCTCCGACTCTTCCTACAAGAATCCTGCGAGCGTGGGATGCTTGCAGGTCGAGCACAATGACGAGCCAGCCGGAGGACCTTCGCCAATAAGTGGCGGTGACGTCGCCGCGGCCAGCGCTTGTGCCAGGCTAGGTGCACTTTGAGGCCACGTGAAGTGTCGAAGGTGTGTAGAACCCCTCCCCCCCGCCAGCACACACACCCACACGGGCTGACACACGTGTGCGTGTGCGTGACGTGGCTGTGGGGTGTGACGGTTTTGGTGGTTTTCATTACGTTTAAATTCTCGAGAAGGACTGATTCACCGAACTAACCGATAAGTAAATTTCCACAAACCACCGGCGGAATGCCACGCGCGGCGGGGTGACTGCTGCCCTGTACTTCATTTGGAACGTAAAAGCAAAACTGTCCGCGTGGCCTTACGGGCTGCGTCGGGTTTTTGTTGTTGTTGTTGATGTTGTTGTAGTCGCTGTTGTGCTGCTGCTGCTGGCGTACAGCTCTCTGACGCGTGCTCAGGCCGTGCCGCGTGCTGCTCGGCGCAACGACCCCGACGAAGCCTCTGCAGTTCCTGAAAATGGCCACGGCGCTTGAAACGTCGACCTACAGGCACTGCCCCTCGTTCGTGCGATCTCTTCGCGCGAACGCGAACGCGGGACATTGCCAATTGGCGGGGGCGGAGACATGACCGTGAACGTTGCGCGCTTTGCTCGCGTTTGTTGAAGACCAAACATCCGTACGCGGGCCACGCTGCTGCTCACGTCATCCAGTGCTCACGTGGAAGGGTGTCGCGTGGACCGATGGGGCGTGCGGTGTCGACGTCGTGGGGGTGGAGGGAGGGGGGGTCTGCGGAGAGGTGGGATGGTTGGTCAGGCCGGACGCCAACCCAGTTGAACCCCAGCAGGGAACAAACGCGTCGCCGTTGTAGCAGCGGTACATTTGACAACACAGCTGTTTTTAGCCTTGAAAAATATAAACACACCGTGAGAGAGAGAGATGTTAATTTAAGCCTCGGCAAGGTTACTTGCGGAGGTTGTTTTAGCAGACACCTGTTGGGGCCCAGCATCGTCGTCGTGTGCTTTCTCAGCATTGATTGACACGCGGATTACCTGGCCCCTTCCATGGAAATGTGGACATTCCGCCACTGACAGAGATGAACAACTTTCCCGTGCTCGTGTGAGCAGGGTGGGGGACGGGTATTTTGGGCCTGGTTCCTGATGCCAGGTTGGCTGTCGTTGCCAGCCGCTTTCCAGCAACATTGGAAACAATTCCACATTCATCGTGAAAATAAAATCACGCGTCTCTGATCTCGTACGGAAATCGCACCTACTTTTAACACGTGCGAGTTCACGTCTGACAAGTGTTCGAACGACGCGTCAAAAAATCCTTCCAGCTCGCTCGACAGTGAGTTTAAGAATTCTTCACAACCACATTGAGTAATTGGATATGAGGTTTCGCGTGAAACTGCGCCAAGTATCTTCAGCACAAACTCCAGATGACAATCCAGCTGCAAACGAGAGCAGGTCATGAGCACACTGCCCAAGAATTGTAACTCCTCCAACCTCGCCCCGTTCCTCACGGAGAAGTCGTGGCAATGGAGGTGGTTGCGAGGCATGTCTCCAGGTCCAGAAGCAGTCTCCAGCTCTTCCTAAGAGTGAGCAGCGATTACCAAGTGATCACCACACGTTATAATGTGGCTGATCAGTAGGACGCCATCCCTGAACCGTATCCGGTCTTCAATGTGCCTGCCGTTGTATCTGAACCAGATGGACATTTCACTGGGGCAGCTATGGGAGGTTTCTCGAATAATGGGGACTCATCGGCACATCCACGCAACATCTTCAGTGCATGGCAGGTCCACGAAAAAACATCTTCTGAACGAATGCACTCAAGTCATGAACACCACAATCTAGCGCGCAGCTGATCTGTCCCCTCACCACCAGCTTATCATCTGCCTGCAGCCCTTCCACTGTGGGGGTGGGCATCCAGCCATGACCCCACTTAAATCCACAGTAGCCTGGTCTCGTTTGAACATCGCTTGAATTTGAACATCGCTTGTAGCTGCGGTTGGCAGATTTCCCTCTGCTGTCAATGGCCATGGGATATCAGGTGAGGCTCAGGACTGTGGCTCATGCAGCTGCTCTGGTTGCACTGGGGGTAGGCAGTCCAGACCTCCCCCAAACAGCTCCCAGAAAGCAGCAGCGCCGTGCTCACTATCTACAAGATCAACCGCTTGAAAATGGCGAGGTTTGCCAAAGTCTTCGCTGAGAGGTGCGGGGAGACATTCAGCGCTGCAATGATGATGATGAGTGGTGGTGATGGTGTGAACGCAGAGAGGACACATACATCTCCGATTGGACCGGTTTGCTAAATATTGCGAGCGAGCGCTCCGTCAAGGCCGAGGCAATGGGGGTGGTGTGGACAACGCCAGGCCGAGCCACCTTTGTCGCCTGCGAGCGGTGACGCTTGTTTCCACACTGGCCCAGGCGCCACATTTAGGGGCCAACTCAACCCGCGCTCCCGACGCCACTTGCCGCTGAGGTTGGCTGTGGCCGGGAATGATACCCAGGTCGCTGGGTTCATAGCGCGGTGCGGGGAACAAGTGTGTGTGCGTGTGTGTGCCGCACACACACGCGCTCACACACTCACCCACTCACTCACAGCGTCATCTGTGGCCCCCTGCGCGTTCAATTTTAGCTTTGCCGTGCCGAACAGAGAGCAGCGGAGCGGTAGAATGTCACGCGCGGACGACCGCGGGGTGAGGGGGAAGGGTGGGTGTCAGGAGGCCCGTCGTGACCGTGAGCTGCCCTCCTCGTCCTCGTGTTTAATGTAGCACCACCTGGAGGTATTCGGCCACGTCTCCACCTGCCAGTGCTTGTGCGTTCACGATGTCGCCTGCTACACAGGAGGTCGTGGGTTCGTTCCCGACCCTGTCGCCTGCTGCTGTATATTTTGAGTTTGCATGTCTGTCTGTCTCTCTCTCTCTCCCGCGTGGTCGTGTGGATTTTTTTCTCTGGGTCCTCCGGTTTTTCCCACCACTTTTAGAATCAACATCACGCGTTTAGAATGCTTGGCTGCTATACATTTCCACATGGTGATAAGCGAGCTATCATTTGTGGCCAGGTCGCTTCCAAAAAGAGATATTCAGCTCAGCGAGCCTTACCTAGTAAAGTCAAATAGTTTGTAGTTGACTCGCATGTGTTCACTGGGGAGCGGTTAGAGCAGTGGATGATGCAATGCGCTGCAACCATGTGCCCCCAGTTGGATTCCCGCGGGCGACCATTAACAGCGGCGAACATTTAAACCGGTCCTGAGCTTGCTCTAGTTTGACTCAGCAGTATATGAGTGCCATGCCTGAATGTCAACACGGGGGAAGCAAACGTGGCCGGGCGTCGTGCTGGCCACGCCACCCCATAATGCATTGCGCTGGCCTTAATAGGTTCTCGCTAACGGCACTTGGACATGAGTTTTAGTTTGCTAGAGGGGGGATCTTTTCGCATGGGGTGTGATGATTCAACCCCCAGATCTCACTCCCCGGCGATTCAATGAAGTGTTGTGATTCGACTTGGTACAATAATCGATTAATTCGACTTGATACAACAATTAATAATTGCGACTTGGTACAATAATCAATGATTTCGACTTGGTACAATAATCGATTATTTCGACTTGGTAAAATGCTCAATTATTTCGACTTGGGTCAATAATCGATTATTTCCCCCACTTGTTTTCCCCCTGATTTTGGTTGTTTCTTATTGTTCATTGTCTCGATAATAAAGGTATTGTTGTTATTTTTGTGGGTTTACTCTCCATAACTCCGGTGTGCTAAACTAGTTACTAATTGGCACGTTTTGTTTAGGTGACAAACCTTACTGATTGACTCTGTCGGGTGGTGGCGGGTTAACGACACATTCATATTTACACGATCTAATCCAAATAGAAGCTTTGTCGTGGATAAAATTGGTCGCGAAAGCCTTCTACTACTACGTGTTAGACCAACGTTTACTCTCTCACTTGGGCAGACTTGTTCCCGGATAAAGTCTAAATATAACAAGAGTACCACATTTGCATAGAATTTCCATAAAAACTAAAAGCATAGATTATTTGACGGCGACGCGACGCAGCGGTAGCGCGTTCGCAGCTCGTTGCTGCAGAAGTTCGCGGTTCGACTCTGGCGGGTAGCCCCGGTCATAACTGCGGCGGTGCGGCATTAGCAGTGAAATACTCCACGCGCTTTGCTGCTTCACACACGGCAGACGTTACAGATCTACTGGCGTCATTCGCAAGGAGAAGGCCATTGTGTGTCCGTGCCATGGTCCAAAGTTCAAAGATTTCACAACAAATGACTCAATTGCGATGACACACGTACAGCAATCGGACCCTCCTACTTCTTAACCACTGGACTAGGCCTGTGAAACACACTGCCTTCGTGATAGCCCTGCATTGTAAAAATGTTGCGAATATTAAACGCGCTAAATAATTTTAATCATTATTATGAGCCTGTTTGCTTGAGATTGATTCCTGGCCACTGTGAACATCAGTCACAAGAGGTATCAGAACGTGTCCTGGACCTCCCCTAGATCCGCTTCGTTTTAAATGAGTACCGATTACAGGGTTTAAACAACAGTAGTGGGGAGACAAAGGTGGCAAGAGGACCTGGTGCTGACCACAAAACCCACTTGTTCCTCTATTCATAGGTGCTTTTCCCAATAATTGGTGTGGCTACATGGGAATTTTTGTCGTTGAGTGTGCGTGAGTTCGTGTGCATCACTGCATCACCTGCGGCGGCACGGATTGGCTTCTTGCAGTGGGAAAACCAACCTGGTGCCTCCTGGTGTTGCAGCACAAAGAAGCAAGGTCGTGCGTTTGGTCACCGCAATTTTGACACCCCTCCTGCACGGTAATCGTGCCGCAGCCTGTGTACCCCCTACCCCCTGTCTCCCCCTTTCCCAGTGGATTTAGACCAACAGCTGAGTATCCCTACCACATAACTCCATAACCCCGTCACCCCATCTCGAGCACTCTGCCAGGCCGCCTTTTCACCTTTTTTTTTCACTTTTCAGTTGTTTGATGGTCACATCGTCACAGGGCGCCGGTGTCGCAAGCGGCGCGCTACGATCCCGGTCGCTCGGGTTTAGCTTCCCGATCACCGTGTCTGATCCCGTCTTCTTCGGCCTTCGCCGGTTGCATTTTGGCCTGACATGAGCATCCTGGTGTCGCGTGCAGTCGTGATCTCTACGCCAAGGAGATAGCGGTGGTGCTGACCTCGCGTGCCATGCCGGCTGATCGTCGACGGCTCAGGCTTGCGACTCGAGGGTATTTGTTTAACAGGCCACCTCACCGCTGGTGAAACTCGGGGAAGTTGCGACCGATCTGCAGTTTATTCCCTGAAAGAAACGCTGCCGGGAAAACGTTGATCCAGAAGGGTGCGCAGACCGATGGCCTCGAGCATTTTATTGAATATTTTGGTGTCGAAAGAGGATATTGTCCGTTTATTTATTATTTTATGACCTTGTGGGGTTTGGCCGGAAAGACCCGTTTGTGGTTGAACGGTTGCATTAAATGTAAATGCGTTTCAAATCGACTTAATCATTGGCTACGTGGTTACGCTTGGCAGTTGTTAAAAGTTAGGATTGGGAGCAAAGTACACGTGACCCGCGATGGTTTTATTTTCTCTCAAGGTCCATCGCTGCGCTGTGACGGACGACATGGCTCGAATTCGCCCAGGGTTTACCTCGGCGTGGTGTCGTCGATTGAGTTGATAGTCAAGGCTCACGTAACACGCATTGAGTCCCGTGTGTAAGAATCGATGTTGTTACAAAGTATGCTAATTACATGCGTGGAATATCAGATTTTTTTTTTACATTTAGGCAATTGGTGCCGCACGCAAAAACTGTACAAAATTGATGGAAAAACAGCTCTGAATAATCCGATTGAGATGGTAAATAATGTATTGATTCTTTAATCGAGTCGGGCCCTACCTGTTGTGTTTTTGTTTAAGGACAATCTTCCAAGTGTTTCGTGATTTTGGGATCATTTCCACTGCGTGCTCATGTGAGTTGTCTTCGTGAAAATAAAGATCACCCGATATGCCACGTGCTGCTCCTGTTGGTAGGTTTAGCATGGACGTGACATCACAGCCGTGACGTCACTTCCGGCTTTAGAATCAAATATTGGATCAGGCAATGTTGTCTAAATCAGTTTAACACGTGGGCTTTTGGGACCAAAAAACCCAAACAACCTCTATTATGAATGTTGTCTAAGCCTGATATTCAGACTCTTTGGTTATTTCGGTAAAGTAACGTAGGTAGAAAAATAAATAATAAATCACGGCGTTTCGATTGCAACACGAGGAATCGTCATCAGGTAGAAAGATACAGCAGTAGAACTGCTGAACAAGAAAGGGCTGTTGCAACAAGAGGTTATATACAGGTGTGAGGTGGGTGTCACCCAAGGGTAAGTAGGCGAGCTCAGAGATGGAAAGGAGTCCCTTTATGGATTCCTGCAGTCACGAAAACTTCAAACCTGATATTCAGATTACATTTTTCAGATTCTTCCAAAAATCTGGGGGAAAACCTCTGATACTTGTGTACAGTCTACCTGTTGGGCTGATGTCAGAGTTAGGGGTAGGAACAGACTGCATCTGGCCACAAGAATGTGGAATTTCTTTGTTGGGAACCTAGGTGTTGAAGCTGCCCCCACCGCCACATCTGCCTCGGCACGGCCCCATGTGTGCACGAGGCAGCGCCGTGTTTACGGAAAAAAATATCTCATCGCGTCAGCTCAGAGCCGCATATGGTACAGGTGGCTGAGTGGCTCAGGGGTCAGAGGCAGCTGAGCTGCCAGCGTTCCGCAAGGCCTCGGTTCAAATCCGGGTTCTGATCACCGGTGGTTAAAACCAGCTTCGCAAAGTGTCAAGTGCCCGGTGTTCAAAAACTGCACACAGAGAAGGCGACGTTAAATTTGGCTTTTTCGTTTAAATTGTTACAAACTTTCAGACCTGACAGGTAAACATTTCAGCTTGACTGACAAGTGACAAACATATCTCTCTCTAGGAAGGGCAATTGGGAAATTGCAGCAGATACCCCCCCCCCTCTTGTGTGGTTAAAATAGGTGACGTGAAAAGTGATCTCGGAAGAAGTGCTGTGAAATCTCCATCCATGGGCTCTTCTCTTCATACAGGGCGATGTCCTTGCTGTACGAGGGTCGCGAATGGACACGTTCATTTCGTGACACGACGCTGATAGCGCCATGAGAGGGGCGGCCGTGATAGATGGAGGAACGTGGCAGGTTTTGTTTGATTTGTCATCTCGAAGAAAAAGCGGGCGCTGGCTGTGTTCCTGAGAGGGGAGCCATGCGGAACCACGGCTGAGCACACACTCAGGAAGAGGCCTGCGCAAACCCGCGGGGTTAAAGGTCACGGTGTGAATAGGTTCAAGGCTCGCGGTGGGGGGTTCGAGGGGTAAATCATCTTGAGGCCGAACGATTCTTACCGTACCGCGTAAACACAATCAAGCGAGTGGCATGACGCCCCCTTGTCACCATCATCGCCTCTCCTCCCTCATCACCATCGCTTTGTCTCTCATTACCCTCTTCCCGCCTTAGCTCTCACATTATCACTCGCACTCTCACCTCTTCTTCTTTAGTCACGTGAACCCCTCTCTCCCCTCCTCACCCCAACCTACCACCCCCCACTCTCCCCTCCTCATCCTCCTCTCTCCCCTCCTCTCTTACCTCCTCACCCTGCTCTTTCCCCTCCTCACCCTCCTCTCTCCCCTCCTCACCCTCCCCTCTCCCCTCACCCTTCTCTTTCCCCTCCTCACCCTGCTCTCTCGTTCCACCTCCACGCGTTGACCTTCATCCCACTGCAGGGAGCTGGGATCGTCCTCTCTGGCTATCGATTCGCTCTCATCGCAGATTCACACGCGCGCGGTTGCATCAGCGGTAGGTGGGCGAGAGGGCGTTAAATGAAGACAAACGTGATTTATTTATAAAGGTGATTTATTTATAGAAACTGAACACTATTCATGAGGCATCGGTCTGAGCCAGGGGTCGGCAAGCAAAATAACAATGAGAAACATTTTTTTCTCGAATTCGGTAAAACAAACTTCTCAATATTTCAAGAGCCGCAATGCACTGCGCAGTGAAGACGAGACGGCGGTGGTCCTGAATCTAAAACGTCACGAGGCAGCCCACGTGTGTCCTCTGGCTCCCGTCCGGTCTCCTGCCATGTGAATGAGGAATTTCGAAACGCTGGCTCGAGGTCAGCGGTGAACATAAGTGCCCCCTCCCTATTGTTCATTAGAAAATCCCCCCCCAAGGCCAGCACCATTCCCGGCCGTCTTTGTATCCCCAGTGGCGATGTTCACACAACACAGCACTGGGTACTCATTTGGGACTGAGTCAGCCTCGGAGAGGCCCACGACAGGTTCAGATAATCGTCATCGATCTTGGCCATGAATGGGAATCGAACTCGTGTCGCCAGGTCTGTAGCGCGGTGCGCTAACCGCTACACCACCGCTCCCCACACACGTGCGCATGTGTGGAATTATTTCCACGTAACAACACTTGCCCCAACAGTCTTGTAAGGATTTGCCACTTATGTGGCCACTTAAGTGGAAATCTTTACAAGTTTCCGCACACCCTGTGTGTGTGTGTATGAAAATGTGGCCGTAAAAATCACCGGAAAAAGCCGCGCAAATTGTCGCGGCAGCGATTTGCATGAATCTACCCGCGTGCGGTCATAGTCGGACATGATCTATCCGCTGCTGGATCATCGACGCCTGCCCCAAGCCGTCGCCACCCTCCGCGCGGGTCACACGGCCGGCCTGGGAACAACCCAGCCACCACCACCATCACTGTGGGTCACGGCCTAGCAACAACCCAGCCACCACCACCACTGTGGGTCACGGCCTGGCAACAACCCAGCCACCACCACCATCACTGTGGGTCACGGCCTAGCAACAACCCAGCCACCACCACCACTGTGGGTCACGGCCTGGCAACAACCCAGCCACCACCACCATCACTGTGGGTCACGGCCTAGCAACAACCCAGCCACCACCACCACTGTGGGTCACGGCCTGGCAACAACCCAGCCACCACCACCATCACTGTGGATCACGGCCTGGCAACAACCCAGCCACCACCATCACTGTGGGTCACGCGGCCTGGCAACAACCCAGCCACCACCACCACCACTGTGGATCACGGCCTGGCAACAACCCAGCCACCACCATCACTGTGGATCACGGCCTGGCAACAACCCAGCCACCACCATCACTGTGGGTCACGGCCTGGCAACAACCCAGCCACCACCATCACTGTGGATCACGGCCTGGCAACAACCCAGCCACCACCACCACCACTGTGGATCACGGCCTGGCAACAACCCAGCCACCACCATCACTGTGGATCACGGCCTGGCAACAACCCAGCCACCACCATCACTGTGGGTCACGGCCTAGCAACAACCCAGCCACCACCACCACCACTGTGGATCACGGCCTGGCAACAACCCAGCCACCACCATCACTGTGGATCACGGCCTGGCAACAACCCAGCCACCACCATCACTGTGGGTCACGGCCTGGCAACAACACAGCCACCACCATCACTGTGGATCACGGCCTGGCAACAACCCAGCCACCACCATCACTGTGGGTCACGTGGCCTGGCAACAACCAGCCACCACCACCACCACTGTGGGTCACGTGGCCTGGCAACAACCCAGCCACCACCACCACCACTGTGGATCACGCGGCCTGGCAACAACCCAGCCACCACCACCACCAGTGTGGGTCACGCGGTCTGGCAACAACCCAGCCAGCAGCACTACCGCTGTGGGTCGCGTGGGGTTTGTTTTGGTTACTCTTCACCTGCTCAACGGGGGAGGGGAGGGGGGAGTACCGATCGATCGATCGACGTCTGTTCTGGGCTCTATCTCGATATAGCCCGCAACTACGAACTTCAACCCAACCAAGCTCGCATTCTCTAGCGGAACAGGTTAATCAAGACGCACAGGCTCACAGGAATGAAGCCCACGGCGCAGGCATTGAGTGGGTGGGATGTGATTTATGCAAATACAAAGGAATGCGTAGGCAATAAAAGAGACCTAAATACACAGTGCATTGTACAAAGACTGCATGGGATGCCGTGCGTGTAATCGCGTCGCGGAACACCAAGCAGGATTTGAGCCTGGATAGTGGCGTTCAAGTTCAAGTTCATTTTTTAGGTATAGCCCTGTGAGCCATTCGGCTCTTGAATCGGGTGCAAACCGCAACAAACAAAAAAACAAAAACATGAACAAGAAAACATCTTAAAGTGACTATGTGCAAACAGAAAATCCAAGAAAAGACAGCAAAATATTTCAGAAAAAGCACCATACACCAAGACTGTGTGCAAAAATCCCAGTGGGATGCAAGTCAAACAACAACAACAACCACAAGACAACTTAGATTAAGGCCATCAGTCTAACTCTGTACTACAACAAACAAACATGGCCAAACCGAAGCGTTAGATATCGACAACCGCCTCGCACGGGGTGGTGCAGGTGGTGCAGGTGGTGCAGGTGGTGGTGGTCGCTGCTACACGTTGTGCTATGGTCTCCAGGTCTGGATGACCACACGGCTGGAGAGTTTAGAATTTTCCTTTTGTGCATCATCACCGATCCGCACCTGCTGCTGACATGGTGTGATGTGGTTTCGGGTGGACCGTGGGCTTCGTGAAGGCACTGAGCCGGTCTCGACGACGCCGTGGAGTTTGTATCGTGGCTCGAGTTACCCGTTGTTGTTGTTTACCCATTGTTGTTTACCCATTGTTGTTTACCCATTGTTGTTTACCCATTGTTGTTTACCCAGGACAGCCTCAGCACGGAGTCTCAGCTCTTTATTCAGGAGGGACCTGCCACGATTTTTGGACTAGGGGGCGATGCCGCTTTGCGTAATCCCAATAAAATAATTTGGAGTTAATTCTTTTTCAACTTTTAGGATGTTTGGCCATCACCGGTTACCACCACCACCACCTCCACCGCCGCCACCGCCACCACCACCACCACCTCTTCTCCAGGTCAACTTTTACGAATCGCTGCGTCCTGTTTGCTCGTTACCCGCTGCTGCTGCTGTATACCTGGCAACTCTACAGATGTAAGCGATAGGCTGCTCCTCTTTAAAGCAAAGATTGACAAGCCGTGTGGTCGCTTTTGAAAAATGTATACGCGGTAAAATGGGTTTAGAATCAGCAGCCTAGCTCTTAGAAGGGGAGGGTTGGCAAGTCTGTCTCGACTAGCAGCACCACTGTTACCACCACAACCACTACCACCACTATGACCACTACTAGCACCACAACCACTACCACCACTATGACCACTACTAGCACCACAACCACTACCACCACTATGACCACTACTAGCACCACAACCACTGCCACCGCCATTACCATGATCACTGCCACCACTACCACCACGACTACCACCATCATCACAAACATAACAATATCAGCTGAGAATTTTCATTACACGAACAAAAGTTCATTGACCCTGCGTCGCTTTTGGCCGGTTCCGGTCAGTCGGAGTCATTCACCGGGACTGGGGCACCTCCTCCGCCGGCCACGTGGTCCCCTCCACCGTGGGGCTCCTCCACCGTGGGGCTCCTGTGCCTTGCACTTCAGGGCCCCCTCGAGGTGACCAGGGAGTGGCCACGCGGTCCCCTCCGCCGTGGGGCTCCTCCGTGGGGCTCCTCCGCCGTGGGGCCCCTCCGCCGTGGGGCCCCTCCGCCGTGGGGCTCCTCCGCCGTGGGGCTCCTCCGCCGTGGGGCTCCTCCGCCGTGGGGCTCCTCCGCCGTGGGGCTCCTCCGCCGTGGGGCTCCTCCGCCGTGGGGCTCCTCCGCCGTGGGGCTCCTCCGCCGTGGGGCTCCTCCGCCGTGGGGCTCCTCCGCCGTGGGGCTCCTCCGCCGTGGGGCTCCTCCGCCGTGGGGCTCCTCCGCCGTGGGGCTCCTCCGCCGTGGGGCTCCTGTGCCTTGCACTTCAGGGCCTCCTCGAGGAGGTGGCGACAGAGGGGCCTTCGTGCTATTTGTGTTCTACCTTTCCAGTACTTTCCACTCCTATCGTGGTGTTGTGTTGTCGTGTTGTTTCTCGTTGGAACGTTCTGACCATGTGCCCCTATTGAACGCGTAAGATAAAGAGCTCCATAGCTCATCGGATTCCTCCAGTATAAATACATATTTTGATTCTGATATTAAGGTCATCTTCATCGTCGATTTCGTCAAACCGGGTGAGACCTCAAGAGGCCAAGGTTAGAGTCTAAGTTGCAAGAATCACTTGGGCCACGGAAATAACAAAATCAGTCGCTTAGCAGACAACAACAACAACAACACGAGCACGACAATAAAGTAAATATGAATCGGAGCTAAAGCGACAGCGTCGCAGAACTAATAAAAACAAGTGCACAGACGTTCGTGAATGTTAAACAAAGTACGTGTCACGGAACAAGAGTCGGCGCGGGCAAATAACTTTTAAAAATAATTAAATGTCAACATTTTTATTCGGTGACACAAACATAACAACTGCTCCACGCTGATTATTGAGGATATATGCCAAGTCTAATTACGATGCAAATCATGAGGTCATCACGAAGGTGGTCACTGTGAGGGCCCTTTGTATGACATCGCCTGGACCTCTCTGCGGCCCAGCCCAGGCCCGACTAGCACTGCACCTCCATTAGCACGGTTGGCTACGTACGGTGCGAAAAAGGTTCAACGTACAGTACATACACACAGGCCCGCAACGCATGCCATTCGCAGGCAGTGCCCCAAACCGGTGCTAACCAGGGTAAACAATGGCGCTTATCCTCCGAGATACAACACCGGGTGCGCTCAGCGCAGCTTCGTCAGCAGGGGCAAACCTGTGTTTCTGGTGAGTTAAAACATTGCCAAGGTAGAGGTGGCCAAGTGGCAGAGGAGAGCGCTGAGATCCTGGGTTTGAATCCACGCAGCCGCCAGGAATTAACGTCGGTTCGCGTCACGTGTCGCGAGTTGATGGTGGCAGCCCGGCCACTGGTGACTGTCAAAGACAAAGATGTCCCCGATAGCCTGTAACAGGCTGTAGGGGCAAGTGCTGTTAGCGAGAAGCACTTATAAAGGCCGGCATGGCACAAGAGAGGGTGGGTGGCCAGCACTACACCCAAGCTGCCTTTGTCTCCCGAGTGACTCATTTGAAGCTGAGTCGACCTAGGGGAAGCTCAGGAACGGTTCAGATAATGGTTACTGTTGTTGTCCGTGAGTGGGGAATCGAACTCGGGTCGTAACGCATTAACCACTGCACTACCGCTCCCCACCAGTAACTAAACACACAAACACACAAACAAACACAAACAAACACAACACATCGCATTTGGTTGAGTTACAACTCTTGAGAATTAAACACGTTACTTTGACTGTCATGTGATGGCAGGGTGGATGAAAAGCTACTGCCCCCCCCCCCTGTGGACTGGAGGTCGCTTGAATGGATCTCAGGGGTAACTCTGTGATATCCACATCCGCGGGCCGTTCTCTAACACGAACAAGGGGTTGCACTGCTCTGCGAGAGACCCAGCTGGTGACCTGACGCCGAGAGGTCACTCAGAATACAAACTGGGGAGAGAGACACCAACACAATAAAAGTTGTCTTCAAATCATCAGCCCTCCCTGCTTACATTCCTCGAAAACAGAGGGTGTGGGGCATAACCATTTTGAGGAGTGTGTGTTCCCTACCATGGCCGCTGAGCCCATGTGTACTGGCCAAACTTGTCTGTGTGGTTTGTGTTGCGTTTGTGCCGTGGCCGTCACTACGGTTCACGCGGGTTCGCTTGCCATGACATTTACAGAGCGCAAACACATCACGGACTTTACGTCATCTCTTGCTCAGGTTCAACGGGGTCCCACACACAAGGGCAACATGGGTTTGTTGTTGGCCTTGACATAGAATCTACTGTCATCATGGTGATGATCATCGTCGAATATGATCAATCCACTGCAAGATGAACGCCTGCCCCTGACGTCACCATCTTTCATTTTCTGGGATGCAACGATCCACCAGCAGCTGCACACGAGCTCATTTCACGGCTCCGTCTCTCCAGGCGGTTTGCAGAGGCACAGTGCGTGTGAGTGACACTGTCGGAGCAGGGACACGTGGGCACACACTGCATGGAAACACCCTTGCAGAACAGGATGTTCCATCTCAAGATATTATCCAGATAAAGAAAACGACTTTGAATGATACGAAACAAAAAAATCCACCCGTGGGTTTTTGTTGTTGTTTCAAAAATGTGTATTTATTATTTATCTGAGCTTGTGCACCACTCTGTCAATGCAGCTCAAAACATGCTTGGTTTATGTTTAATAATTTTTTTTGTTTAATTTTGACAGCCGTCCATCTAGTCAATGAACGAGGCGTCACTCGCAACGCATGTGCAGTTTATGAGCACGAGATCAACACGACAGCCTAAGTGACGTTTCATAACGGAGGTTTTGGGGTTGGATCACGAAAATATAAATGCGTCGTTAAACTCGCCACCACCCGACACAGCCACTTAGTAAGGTTTGTCACGTAAACAAAACATGCCAATTCGTGACTAGTACAGCACACCGGTGTGTTGGATATTAAACCCACAACATTTACCATTGGTAAATGCACCGCTTCACCAAACCGCACTGACCAGCGTGGTGAAGTATGGTGTTTATTGGTGAAGAGTGGTGTTTATCGGTGAAGTATGATGTTTATTGGTGAAGTATGGTGTTTCTTGATAAAAAAAAAGATGAAAGCCCGATATTTTGACGTGTGGAGTGTGTTTGTGCTGAGTTATGCGTGAGATGCTCATGTGTTTACACCATTGGAACCTCATTTGCCAGTAAAAAATATGATAATTGTTTTTTTACCCTTCCATCTGGCAACAAAACTGACACCTTTTTTTTTTACAAGGAGTCATGTTTGCATAGACCACAATACCTGCAGTCATAATGCAATTTATCAGAGTTATGTGTTTTGTTTGCATTATGACTGCAGGTATTGTGGTCTATGCAAACATGACTCCTTTTAAAAAATGGTGTCAGTTTTGTTGCCAGATGGAAGGGTAAAAAACCAATTACCATGCTCATGTGAGTTGGTGCTCGTGGATTGTGGCCCTGCAGCCCAACGGCTTCTTCCGCCACTGAGCGGACAAAGCCACCGGCTGTCGCTTGGCCCTCTGAGCCAACGGGCGCGTGAGATTTCGCAACAACAGAAGCGAATGTTTGTTGCCGTGATGATAGAGACTTTTGTGAGCGTGCATACCAAATCGCGTTATGCGATGTGTCCATTTCACTCTGACGATACAACAACAACAGCCGCCATTGGCAGTGGCGTCACCGCTGCGCTCGTGCCAGGCTAGGTGCACTTTGAGGCCACGTGGAGTGTCGACGACACACACACACACTCACGCGTCGGTGGTCAAACGGTTTTAAAGATCGACTCGGTATTCAAGACGAAAAAAACCCGACACATTCGTCAATGACACCGTGTGGCCTTAAAAGAAAATAAGTACATGAAGACGATGCTACATACGAAACTATTTATTTTTATTTTATTTTACCGAGAAAGGCCCACTGGGCTATACAGCTCTTTTTTCAGAAGCGATCTGGCTATCACAGATGATAGCTCAACGAAGTGATTTATCGCGTGGAGTTTTATAGCAGTCAAACACTCTAAGCGCGTGACGTTGATTGTAAACGTGGAGGGAAAACCCGGAGGACCCGGAGAAAAATCCACGCAGCCACGGGGGGAGAGAGTCACCGCAAACTCCAAATATAGAGCAGGCGTCAGGGTCGAGATTAAACCCACGACTTCCTGTATACCAGGCGAGGTAGTTAACATCTCGCCACCGTGGCGCTCTATATAATAGGTGACGTTTCAGGAAATGGCCCTTCGTCATGAGCACTTGAAAATTACATGTGCCTACCCCCGGTCTATCCAATTCCTTTTCAAAAGCCCATTATTCTGAGAAGACCACATACTTGTGTCCATGTACGACCTTCGTTGTTATTCCCGAGTGCTCAACAATGCACGTTGAGCAAAACACCGACACGTATCCATCCTCCCCGAAAAACTCGGTGCTATGGCTCGACCTCTCTGGCCTCTCTATGTGCTGTTAAGAAGGCCCATTGCCCGAAACGTCGCCTATTATAAAAAAAAAACATTTTGAGGCCAGGTTATTGTGCGATATGCAGCACACGTGCCAATCCACGCCCAGCAACAAGTTGATGATGCTCACGCCGTTCACGTGTCGATCGCAGAGCCACCGATCCCTCACGCCGCACTCGGGGCGGAACGGAGCACGCTGCACATTCCCCGGAAATAAAGGGCGCGTCCGTGGCCTTGACAAGACGGCCTCAGCCACCGCCACCGCCACCATCAACGTCATCATCGTCGTCATCGTCGTGGGCACCGGTGACCTCCCATGCCAGGGGCCGTGGAGTCGAGGGATACCACGTGGCCCAACTAGTGGGCCACGTGGTATCTAGTGGGCCACGTGCTTCACATTCCAGGACAAACATTGTTGTAGTTCCCTTTGTAAAAAAAAAGAATATAGATGCGGTTACATCGTGAACGGGCGTAGATTTTTACAGATTTTTACTGACGATTTCATTCGGCAGGGTTGATAAGCGAAGCGGGATGTAAAACATTCGTTTCTATATTTGTAGTCGTCTTGTTTGGCTCAGGACTGTGTCTCACAAGTTTTGGAACAATCGGTGGATCTATTTGTCCGGTTTTCAAGAGGGCAAGTTCTTAACGAGGATTGATAAACCGTGATTGGTGAATAGATACTCGTTTTGTTAGACTCTGGTTGTCGAATCCAAAGTCAGGGCAAATGTGCGAATAGCGAGACAACAATCGTCACCCTTGCTGTGGGAACCTGCAGTGGGTGCGTGCTTTAATGAAAGTGTGGGCTGTTTGGTGGTTGGGGTGGGTGGGTATATGGATGAACGGGCAGATGGGCAAATCGATGAATGGGTGGATGGCTGATTGGTTGAGTGGTTGGATGGGTGGGTGGATTGACAGGTGGTTGGTTTGCATGGATGGCTGATTGGCTGGACGCGTGACCGGGTGAATGGGTGATGAGGTCGGTGTGAGTGTGTGTGTGTGGGGGGGGATTAACGGATGCCTCGCTGCTCGTGGCGAGGGCTCGATGCGCCGCGCCTCCTCCATGACCGCTGCCGCTCGTCTGGTCCGGACCGCCTCGTGACGCCCCGCGCCGGCGCACGTGGGGGGAGTTGTTGATGAAGCGCCACAGGCTTGTCCAGCATCGATCTCCTCTGTTTACCCTATAAACAGCCCAACAAATAATTCGGGTACCTAAACAAACACGCAGTACGAGTTTTGCATTGTCAATAAAGAGGCCTTGGGTTTGAGTAAATGGCCAGATCGTTGAAGCTTTTGTTCATGTCACTGGGCGGTACGTAATTATCCATGGCCTGATTTCGCCGCGGTAATTTGTTGTTGTTGTTGTGAATATCTCGGCAGAGGCGTGGGAGAGAAAGAAAAAGAGGCCTTCATTCTCGGGAAGGTCACATGAAGGTTATATTTAGACCATTCTACTCCGTGACCTTTCTGGCGCCCCACCTGAAAAAAGGCTTTTACAGTATTTCGTAATTGTGCAGTGTTATTTATGTATTTACATATATATATAACCAAGTAGTAAATGTATCTACCAGAATCGATTCTGTTCTAGAAAATGTTATTCAAAACAATCGAGATATGAGGGCTCCCTCCCTCCCCTCCTGCCCTCCTTTTTTTCGATCAAAAGAAACCAAAACAAATTATCTGTTAGTCGGCACTTTGCTTCGTTCATCGTGTCGGCTTTTTACTTTGAAATATCCGGCCTTTACGGCTGAATCCCACTGATAAATCCCCTCCGTAAGTCACATCACACTGAAGTCACCCTCTGTAGCCCAACGCGTCAAAAAAGGATGGAACACGTCCCCTGTCAGACACATTCTGGTAGAAGCCATGGCCTCGAAGAGGCGACAGTGGCTGGATAGGCCATTCCATTCAAGTTCACATTTTTTGCCCCTATAGACCGCCAATTTCGCATCGTTCGTGACGACATTCACTAACTCCCTCCCTCCCCCCCTCTCCTTTAACAGCCTCTTCCAATATTTCACTTTAGACTTTATTCAGATTCATCATTTGCATGACTCCCTGACGAAACCGTGGCCCTGATCACAAGTGTCGCTAACGCGGGCACAATCATCTCGGCGTCCCCGCGTCGTGACATCGTCGTCAGTGTTCTATGTGGAGACTCGCTCCTGCCATATGAACGTGGAGTGTCCACCACGGGCACAAGGCTGCCAAGGGAAAGCGGCATTGCTGAGTGCTTGTTTGTGAACAGGGAGACGTTTGACGATAGGGAGATGATTTAATATTCGTTGCAAATAAGGAGCTTTCAATCGAGGGATTTAGCGATTTAAAGAGTTTTTTTGCTGATGAGGCAGTGGAAATAACAGATGCACAGATACGCACACAGATACACAGACACACAGATACACAGACACACAGATACACAGATCCCCCGTATAGCCCTAGTAGACCTTTGGGGCAAGTGTTCCTAGCGAGCACCTATCTAGGCTGGCACGGCGCACGAAAGGGTTGGTGGCCAACTCCACGCCCGGCCACCTTTGTCTCCCGAGTGGCGATGTTTACAAAACGCACAAGGTTCTCCTTTGAGGCTGAGCCGACGTAGGAGAGGCCCAAGACTGGGCCAGATAATCGTTACCGCTGTTGGCCACGACCGGGAATCGAACTTATTGTCACCGGTTTCGCGGCGTAGCGCGCTCACCGCTACGCGCTCGCTCCCCACTGCCGCACCGACACACGTGGCACGCACCGACACACGCACTGCCACACTCACGCTCGCTCAACTCGCTCGCTCGCCGCTCTGCTCTGCTCGACTCGCTCACGCTCAACTCGCTCGCTGCCAGCTGCGTCGTCCAGATTATGAATGTCGCTGACGGTGAACGATGAAAATCTCACCGTGAGATTTATCAGAGTGGCTGTTATTTATTCTCTCTGAGCCAGCCGCTCTAAGGTCCGCTGACACCTCTGGTGAAACAAAATCGCCACTGGGATGGTCTCATCGTCCGTGATGTGGGTGGTGGTGGTGGTGGTGACTGTCTTCAATGAAAATAATATTTATTGATCAAGACTTATTTTTTTCTCTTAAACTAAACCTCTCCAGAGGTTTGCATCTACATCATTAAACAAATGCTGCTGAAAACATTCGCTGACTGAAGGCTATGTGGCTGATGTGATGTCCAAGGGAATATTGAGTATGTGGAGGGATAGAAATGGGAAGGAGGCTGAATTTTCTGCACAGTGATTCATGACATATTCTGCACATTGGCGATCATGATTAGGTCCCATATGGAGGTCCATGAAGGTGCGAGAGAAATAATTCATTACTGTGTAAACCATTGGCCCCCTGCAATGCGCTCACGTCTGGTATGCGCACGTGTGTGTGTGCACATATACAGAAGTGTGTGTGTGCCAACCGAGTGAATGTGTGTTAGTGGCTGAGCGAGTGGGTGGGTGAGTGAGTAGATGAGTGAGTTGGTATGTGAGTGGATGAATACGTGGGTGAGTGGGTGAGTGGATGACTAAATGGGGAGTTGGATCGGTGAGTGTATCAGCAATTCACCAACTCTCAGACAGAGCAATTGAACGGCGAAATCCATCAGAACTAGAATTTCTCGCCATTTCTCTTTGTTTGGCCGTGCGAAAGAAGAAGTGAGTGTTACCCTCGGCTCGCACCCCCAACACACCCCCCGCAAGACTTGCCGTGGGCGTCCCGTGCCACCCAGACCCAGGTGAGTCTGGCCTGGGATGGCGGAACGTGGGCGAGTGGTTTAATAGCTCACGAGACATTCCATTCCACGTCACCCGCTGACCCTCATCACCACCGCTCTTGTGACCGCAAAGGAGGCAACGGTGGTTGGCGGCGCATCGCGATGCGAACCGGGCGGGCCGAGTTCGATTCCTGGCCGAGGTTCACGCCGGTGGCAGCGGGCGATGTGACGTAGAGAGTAGCCGGCGTAGCGGCGGTGGCCACGCTGCTGCTGCTGCTGCTACACGTGGCTACCTGTAACCCAGCGCTGCTGGAGGCAGCAGCGAGGGTTGCTGGATCACCGCACGCACCGATGTTGCTGTGAAACTCCCTCGCTCGCCGTGGGCGTCGACAGAGATTGAGCCGTGCCCCTGGCTCGTCGGGAGAAGGCGGAACAACAAATTGTGAACTCCTCCACCCGTCCCATCTGCACGGGGATAGAGTGTTCCCCCCTCGCACGCGTGGGTTAGCTCTGGGCGCTCCGGTTTCCTCCCGCACGTAAGCACTCAGCATAAATTGGCCGATAAACAACTTAATATATAGAGAACCGCAGAGCTTGGGTGGGGGTGTGTGCCGACTCACCACCTGGCTGTTATCCTTCCCCACTCGTCTGCGGTTCCTCCGCGCGCCTCTGTATGTATCTATGTTGAACTTCTTTCGCACCGTAAGTAGCCGACCGCGCTAATCGGAGGTGTTACGCGTTCTTTCCTAAACTTTGCACTCCCATCGTGTTTGCGTATTGTATCGTTGTTCTGACGTTCTGTCACGCCTCTACTGGACATCCGTGACAAAAATATCTTTCAAGCTCACCGGAATCCTCCTTGCAGTATAAACACGGATTCTGATGGTGTGATGATGGTGTGGTAATGGTGTGCTGTTCCTGGCGACACCACCGTCTTCCTTGCAACAGAGGCGCCACTCCTCCGAGTGCCACAACGGGTCCGTTTCGTCACCCGGCGAAATCAACAACAACAGCAGCAGCAACAACAACAGGCGCGTAATCTAAATTCCTGCTGGATATTTGAGGTCAAGTTGCGGCAATCGAGATGAGCAAACATCGCCAACGTCATCTCATCATCGACATCAAGGACAGCAACCACGACATCGCAAGTGCCGCGAGCTCAAGCAGGCAATATCCACATGATAAGCCACTTCGTTGAGCTATCATTTGTGGACAGTTCATTTATGAAAAATAGCTACGTAGCTCAGTGGGCCTTACCTGGTAAAATTTTAATATTCACGAAGATAGGTTCCAAATGAATTAAAAATAAACAAAAAACCACGACGTTTCAATCACAACACAAGCGATCGTCTTCCACCTGTTCAATAAAAAAATATTAATAGTTAAGAGTAGTTGGAAGCTGACAGCGGTGGCGTTTGTGAAATGCATCGTTCGGGGTTGGAACGTTGGGACGTTTTTGTGACGTCGTGACGTCGTTGTGACGTCGTTGTGACGATATCGTGACGTTGTGACGTCACGTCGTGACGTTGTGACGTCGTTGTCAGCAAGTCGTACGACTCGTCCAGCGGTCCGTGCGGGACCTAAACAGAGTGGCCATTGGGAAAGCGTTTGGCGAGAAGTTGCGTCACTTGTTTGCCATTGGGGGGGGGGGGGGGGGTTGTGAAATGCCACAGGGGCAGAGCGGTGGGTGCGGGGTGCAGAGTAAACGTTTCATTGCAACATTGGCTATCGGAGGAGCGGTGGCGCAGTGGTTAGCTCGCTACGCTCTATGAAGCCGGCGAGCCGAGTTCGGTCATCCCCAGACACGTTCAGCGTCCGTGGCGAGGGATATCTGAACCGGTCCTGTCACGTGCCCACTCTCACTGACCGGTGTGGTGAAGTATGGTCACAAACAGGCGGCGTGGCGGAGCCTTCATCCATTGGTGGATTGAGAATGGCTGGGGGTATATGTGCTATTTACTTATTTATTCTAACATTTGCATATAATTTGCGGACATTGGAACGCATATATTCTAGGGCGATTCCGAAACACGTGTCGCGAGCCTTCAGAATCAACACGGATCGATGGCCTTCACATGTGCAACTCGTTAACAGCACTTTCCCCCAACAGCCTGCGAAGGCTACACGGGGGATCTCTGTCTATGCCGTCACTGGTGACCGGTTTGCTGAACCCGAGGCAACGTTGGTCTAACCACCAGGTGTGTGCGCACCTGTGGATTTGAACTCGACCTCTCACTGCCCCCACAAAGCCATCACGAACTCCTCGAGCCACCGATCAACTTCTGAGTCATCCGACCACCACCCCGCTCAGCGGCTCTGCTGTAATTGACGGCATTTGCCCACGTCCACAGACCTTTGAAGCGCAAACCCCCCCCCCCACCCCCCGCTAATCCCACTCTCGACATAAAATCAGCTGACCGCACGAACCTATTGCAATTGGGCGCAATTGACCCGTTTGGACGTTACAGTCGGCACGTACGCACGCCCCCACGCACGCGGGTTCGAGTTGGTGGCGGTGGGGACTTCCCAGCAAGGCGGCGAGGCCGGGTCCGTGCCGTGCCGCACGCTGCTGCTGCTGCCCCCTTCGGCGTCACTCCCCGCGGTCGGCGCCGTGACCGCACGAGAGTGGAACTACAGCGACGTGTAAGGGGCTTCCGTTGTTGAGACGCGAGTGGAACGAGTTTCATTTTCCAGGCGCTCGCTCACCCACCCACCCACCCGGCTTGCCGCCCGCCCGCGTGGTTGTCTGCGTGTGAAGGGCGATGGGCGATGCTGCGCCCCAAGGCGGACGGAGATTCGTCATCTTAACCCCCACGGGGTCGGCGACTAAAATAAAATAACAAGAAGAGACATTTGTTTACAATTCGGTACAGCAACAACGACAAAAATCTCTCAATATTTCACGAGTCGCGATGCGCGTGAACACGAGACGGTGGCGCTTAATAAAGAAAGTTACGATTAATAATTCGTTTATTTTGGGTTAGGTCGTGCAGGTATAATGCCAGTTTATTATGTTTTACTATAAACGCTCCACCTCCCGGCAAAGCCAATCAAATGAAGTTGTCACGCGAGATCTGAGCTCTTGTTAACGACCTGATAATGCTGGATGCAAACTCCAGCGAAAGGTAACATTGTCCACATCCTGCTTGCCTTCCAAACATTCCGGCTTTGCTAATCATGCACATATGTGTCCCACGTGACAACTTGATTCGATTGGCTGTGTCGGGTGGTGGAGGGTTCATCGTCAAACGCAACGCCGTGTCGTCACCGCGCCGTTATCGGTGTGGTTGTGATGGTGGTGTCGTTGCTGGGACGTTTGGGCCGGGTTGTGGGTGCTACCAGCTTTCATTGGCAGTGACTCATTTTACTGGCAGCAGCTTCCTGCTCGACCGCGTACGTGACATTGACATATTTACAGATCCTTAAACACTACATCACTTACAGAAAACGAACATCATGCTATTTCCTTTAAACTAATTTCTTTGGAACTAATTCTAGATTTGAAGCTTTCGTGACTGCAATGATTCATATTCTTAGGTTTTTTTCGGTAAAGTCACGTAGGTAAAACATTAAAATTAATAAAAGTAAAATAAAATAAAAATCACGACGTTTCGGAGGCAACACAAGCTTCCGTCTTCAGGTGGAACCGTCACAGCCACGACAGCTGTATCAAGTTAATGAGAGATTGCAAGAGCTACCACTCCGTATATATTAGCACGGTTGACTACGTATGGTGCGAAAGAAATTCAGCATACATACATACACAATCTAGTTTCATTCTCTTCACCTATTACGGATATGAGAAACAACATCATTGAACAAACGGAGTGCTTCAAATACTTGGGTTTACTGAAGAATTCAAAACTGACATTGCAACAAACATTGGTTTCACATTCGATTGTGTCTGCAAAAAAAGATCCCGAAGCTTAACATTAGTGGTGGATACAACCACATTTACAAATGTGATTTGTGACTTTCATCCTCATATAGTTCAATTTCAACGGGACATTCTATTGAGGCACTGCTTTGTGTTGTGTTGGTGTTGTCTGGGACTGTTTTTGGTGTTGTCTTTGCTGCCTTGCCCAAGCCTGTGCATTTATTGTGTGCTTATTATTGTAATTATGCTTATGTACTTAGGCAATTTCAACTTATCTACGTTACGTATGTTTTTTGCGTGTGTGATGTGTTTACCGTTCCTATACTTTGCACTCCTATCGCTTTTGTATTGTTTGTTGTTGTAACATTCTGACTCGTCCCAACTGGACATCTCTACAACAACAACAAAAAGAGCTTCATAGCTCATCGGATTCCCCCCCCCCCCCCCCCCAGGATAAATACCGATTCTGATTTTCACTTGAGACATCCACGCTGCGCCGAGTCAAGTAAGGTCACTGACGTTGGGTCAGATATTCCTTCGGAGAAAGAGGCATTGCTCAAGAGATCTTACTGCAAGACGTGGTGCAAGATGTGTGTGTGTGTATATATAAATAAATAAACTTTACGCCCAACTTACCACGTTCCTGTTCCGGAGGAAATGGTTCCATGAAACAAGTAATGCGAACCGCGTGTAACGAAAACCGCGTGCGTGCTGGGCTGCCCAGACTTGTGCCACCGTGCACCGATGTAGATCGTGGAGGCGTAGAATGGTGTCTGTGTGTAGTAATAGGTTTTTACCCTTTCAACTGGTACAAAAACTGACACCTTTATACAAGGCATCATGTTTGCAATAACCACAACACAAGCAGTCAAAATGCAAACAAAAAGAAACAACTCTGATGATGATAATCACTGTCCTTGAAGTTGATTGGTCCACACCCGAGACAGCTTTTCTTAGAGCCTAGTTTCCATCGGTGTTGGACCAGATGATGTTGGACCAGATGACGCCAAAAGGCGTATATGCAAACATGATGCCTTGTATAAAGGTGTCAGTTTTTGTACCAGTTGAAAGGGTAAAAACCTATTACTATATTTTGCCACTGGTAAAGGAGGTCTCATAGTGTGTCTGTGTGTGTTTGTGTGCGTTGTGTGTGCGTTGTGTTCTGTTGTTTTACGTCTCAAAGCAGTGGCTCCGTGAAGGTTTTGCCTGCTGCCGCGTGCATCGTCTGCTTCTGGGCGTGTTAACCCCCCGTGGGACCCTCCCTGCGTTTGACTCCTGGCCACGGATCCCATTGGCGGCACGTGCAGGAAAACTGAATTTGTCCCGAACTTCTTGTGGGTCTACTCGGCCTTAATCTGGTCCCAGGTGCGGCGTTGTTGTGAATGGCAACACAAGAGGAGGGAACGGCAGCTGACACCCAGTACTTAATTTGACAAAACTATGGCTCTGTGCCTGATAATG
>NC_136302.1:12230314-12327486 GCF_964198595.1 Lampetra fluviatilis | reverse complement strand
CTAAAGGCTGGAGGAGGAATCAGATTAACTATGAAGCTGTTTTTTCACAGATGTCCAGCGAGTTACATCAACAAACAATAGCAACAAATATATATGAGTGAAAGGTAGAAAAAAGGTAAGCACGTCACGAAATATTTAAAAGTAAATGAGTACAAATTGCAAAAGCACATACATTTCTGACGATTTGTAAACACCAAATGCAAACTTGGAGCAAGGCATAAAAAACAACAACAACAACCCCAGACCACACCAGGACAGCAAGACACAGTCCCTCAGTGACACTGCACGTTCTAACACGTGGCGGTCACAGCGACCGGAGCCGCGCGTGGTATCAGCGACTGTGAGGCCGCAACAACGGCGCCTTCTAACAACGCGTTGCGGCCTCACCCCACTCACAATCTCTCTCCACACACAACTCGCTCGACGTCTCCGTCCAACAGCTGCTGTCTGGCGACCCCCACACTCGCGCCCCCTACCCTCGCCATGCGCAGCTGTCTCGCTCCCCCCTCCCCAACCCCGAACCCTTCCCATTCATTGCCCCCCCCCCCGTAACCCCCGTCCGTGGGTGCCAACGGTGGCGAGATGTCAACTACCTCGCCTGGTATGCAGGAGGTCGTGCGTTGTAGCGAGCCATGGATGTTGAGGTCGCAACGAGGCTGGCGTTGTGCGCAAGAGTGAAAGAGACTCCCGCCCCCCCCCGCCCCCCGCACTGAGCGGCCGAGACACGCATCCACAAGCAACAGTGCCATTGTATCACGCTTTTAAACGGCTCTGAACAACAACAACAAACAAACAACAAAATACCGCATCGCAGCGGTCATTCGCCTGGTGAAATGAAACAGCTGGAAAGGCAGTGGGTGTCGGGAGGGGGTGTACCCCGGGTACCGGACTAAGCTAGTGTGGGGCCTGTAGCATGTGTTATAAAGGGACCCTAAATAAAACAACTTAAATGTTAAAACGCGCAAATTGTTTACTCGCACAATAAAGTAATTGTATTTTTTCATTTGCTATACAGCCAGATAATATAACAAATCGATATCCTTAAACACCCAGTCGTTCGTAAAAGTTGAATGCGGTATAGTACTATAGTAATAGAGCAAGTGCAGAATCAGTGAACCGGAATTGATAGCTTGAAATAATTTAGCGAGAAGCCCTTGAAAGTGCGGGGCCCGTAGCTACGACAAATGTAGCTACTTTTGCTCCCAGGATAATCCGGCACTGGGTGTAAGGGGCCGACGGGCTCTAAGCCGAGCGAGTCCGTGCGTGTGTGTGTGTCGGTATGAAAGTGGAATCGTGGGTTGTTGACCAGGGCCGCCAAGTGAGATCGCGCGCTGAGAAAGCGACTGGTGCCAAGTGGTGGAGATGCACAACCGCCATCCTACAGCGTAGGTCACGATTCTGGTCTTAATTCAGAATCAGAACATGTTGTTGTGTTTATACTGGAGGAATCCGATTTGGCGAGATACCAGGATTATAGTACTCGTTTTTCAAAGGTGGGCGATTGAGTGGGTGAGTGAACGATTTGATAGAGTGGGTGAGCGAGATGGTGGTGAGTGAGTGGCTAAATTAAGTGAGCGAGGTGGTGACGGTGAGTTCTAAGTGTCTCAAGATTATCTAACCGGGAGTGGGATAACTCAAGAGACCCGGGATGAGTCTCACATATTTTGCGAGAGTGACCTGGCCAAGCGAAACGACAAAGAGACAAACACGATCGAGGGACCTGAAGCGAATACAAACTCGTCTGTGGATCCCAATTTGGTAATACGTCAGTTGATTTTTCAGCACTTAGGCAATGCCAGTGACATTCTACGTGTGTGTGTGTTTCTTTTAGCTATGGGAGGAAACCCCTCCGGAACAGGGGAAGAACACAGAGACTCCACTCACACGCTGCAGAACAGGGGTAGAACGCACACACACACATACACACACACTCCACACAGGAATATTGCGGCCGAGTTGGGGAGTCGAACCCAGGTTCGTGCGCTCCTTGCTGTGAATTTCAGAGCGAGCGTCGTGACCACCACGCTCCACCACACTGCAGCCGGCCCGCCCAGAAAGCCGCGAGCGTGCACATCAGCACGCGCGAGCGCACGGTGGGAATGACGAGGGTGCGATGAACTCCAAACGGATGCGGTGCCAGCCAAGGTGATGACTGAGTGCGGAGTGATAACGGTGCGCGTCGCGTGAGGGTGCGCGTCTGCTCAATGGTCACGGCCCGCCCGCTGTCTGTCAGCGATGATGACATCCAGACAGAGGGGACGTGACTACGTGCCGGCTGTAAATCGAACAGGAGAATTTTCGTGATTCATTCGGACGGCTTCTGGGTCTTTCTCACGCGCCGCCCACACGTCCGTTGGAAGTGACCGTCCGCCTGTACCTCCAGAAAGCCGGCCAAACTGAGTTTTTTTTCCTAATGTGGTTTGATATGAAGTACAATCAATATATAATGTGGTATACCAAGTGCGGTCTAGAACTCTTCTTGTCCACTCTACCCCTCTGGCCTCTCAAGTTGCTGTAAATAAGGACCATTGCCCGAAACGTCGTCTAATCTGTTTCTTTGTATGACTCGCCACTGATATTAGCCGTGGTTCGGGTCGCAAGGTTCATAACGCGAAGTTCCAACAACGACCGTGCCACCACTCCACCCCAATCACACATTAATTAGACTTCCATCGCAATGTATCCGACTCGATACCAGGACTAACAGAATGCTGCAGAATTTTAACTTTTCATTTTTGAACGAATTACTTCAGGACGGGCCGAATGAAGGGAATTAAATAAAAGTTGTAATTTAAATAACCAGAGCGATCGATGTCTTCTCGCACGTGTAAGGTTTGTGTAACCGCCCGTGCCGTCGACCCGGAGTTTTTACGATGAGACACGCGCGTGGGCTCCATTGGCGTCACGCGCGTATTGCATACGGATCGCGCAATACCTTGAAAGCAGAGGTCGCCGCATGGACCAAGAATTTCACTGCTAGCCCGGGGTCTGGCACCTTGGCCCCCACATCTGCCTCAGCAGGGCCCTCCCTCCCCTCCCTCCCTCCCTCCCCTCCATCCCTCCCCTCCATCCTTCCCTCCCTCCATCCCTCCCTCCCCTCCATCCCTCCCTTCCTCCCCTCCATCCCTCCCTGCCTGTGTTCCATGCACGATGCAGCGGCGGTGTTTACCGAACGCTTCCCCCTTCCCCGTGTCAACTCGAGACGTCGCTGCTGCTGCTGCTTCGTGATTGGGGTTCACATCCGGCTGCGGTCACCCGTGATGAAACCGAATTTATTGAGGGTGGTTCTCAGTCACCGATGATTGCACGAAAAAAACTGTTTATTTTTTTATGTTTGTTTGTGTGCTTAAATTGGAGAATCTTCCAGCTTGGAGAATAAATAAAAATGTGAGTTTGACTTGCCACGCGATGGGCATTTCTGCCGAGCAGGCTGCGTGTGAAAGTGCAGCGGCCCCAGTGTGGCTGAGCAGCGTTTCAGAAGCAGTTCTGTGGTACCCGCTTCCACGGGCGGTCTCTCGCGACTCGGGGTAATTGCACCAACTTAGAGAACGTTTGGAACACAATTGCGGCAAAAAGGACACGCGTTCGAGTCCAGACACAATGGAGGAATGCCATTGTTGAACACGCACGCCTGTTTCACTCGTTTGTAAAACAACAATCAATCATTATTTCAGGGGCGGAGCGAGCGATTGATAAAGGCCATTGTTGTTGCTGTTGCCCGAGCTCAGTAAATGTTATTGTTTTGAGTCAAGCAATTCGCTTACAATTCGCAGTGCCACGCAATGCACGCGGGGTTAGAGAGCAGCCCGTGCCGTTACCGACAGCACACTGGAAGGCGTCACAATTGTGCTCATGGCAGGAGATTAACTCTGTCGCGTGCTCGCAGCCATCCACGTTCTCCGTGTGTCATAACGGCCGACTGCAGGAATCCGACGATTATATTGAAAAGCAGCAGAAATAGCAAAAAGGTGAGAGAAATCCCATAGAATTATAACAATTATGACACCTTGGTATACATATGCATAGAAGGGACCCCCCTTCCGCCACCCTCCTCTCCCCACCCCCGTTTTAATAAAACAATGTTGACTGCATCTCGCGTTATCATTCACATAGCGGGGAGTGTCTTCGGAGCCTTTGATGCTTCGATGCAGCTTTTAACGCAGTCGAGTTTCTCCTCGGAATCAATCATCGGAATCCGGTGTGCGCCTGCGGTCATCCAGAACAGACACCGTGCAACGTATAACGACGCAATGCTCCGATCATCCACACACACGAAGGAGGAGACATCACCGCAGCGATACACTCCGCTGCTCCTGACGCGGTTGTCGGGGCTTGGCCACCTGAATGTCAAATTGGACTCGTTGCTCCGCGTCTACATCCAGTGCCGGATTAAGTTCGTGCGGGGCCTGTAGCATATGATGTTAAAAAGCGGCCCTAAATACAAAAAAAACACGTAAATATTAAAAGACACATTTTTTACTCGCATAGTAAAGTAATTGTATTTTTTCATTTGCTACACAGCCAGATAATACGAAAAATCGCTAACCTTAAACACACAGTCGTTCATGAAAGTCGAAGGCGGTATAGTACTATAGTAATAGAGCAAGTGCAGAATCACTGAACCGGAATTGATAGCTTGAAAGCATTTGGCGCAGGGCCCTTGAAAGTGCGGGGCCCGTAGCACATGCAGCTACTTGTGCTACGAGGATAATCCGGCACTGTCTACATCAGCAGCCCGTACGGAAGAACAACATCCAGAATCTGTGTTCGGACTCTGGTGAGCGATGGGAATAATTTACCCAAATGTCCAATAGGGGAGCGCGCGTGAGATGGCGCAGTAGCAGCAGTAGCAGCAGCAGTAGCTGCAGTAGCAGTAGTAGCAGCAGCAGCTGCAGCAGCAGCAGTAGCTGCAGCCTGGTCCAGGGAACCGAACGCGAATCTCGAGGTCCGCTGGCCACGACGAAGGGCACGAGCCCCCCCCCCAGAGCCGTTACAGCTGCTGGGGAATCAGCTGATGGCGAGCACCTGGCGAGCAGGCAGAGGCCGGGATCCATTGGATGGTGTGGCGATCACCAAACACTAACCACGCCCGGACGCCTTTGTCTCCCCGGTTTACACAACCATATCAGGTAAAACAAAATTGTGGGCTGAGTCGACCTAGGGGAGGCACGATTTCGTGGTTGCCTGGTTTGTAACGCAGCGCGCTAACCACTACGCTACCGCTACCCACAACAACAACAACAATCGCCGTTCGCTACTAAATGGCGGTTGACGTCTCCACGTTTGAGCACCTAGTCTGGCACTGAAGTGTCAGGGCTCGCTGACAGGTCACGGGACAGACACAGGTGCCATCGGTCGAACGACTGAGATGACTGCCAGATGCACCACCCGTGCTGCCCATCGTGTCAACTTGCTGCATTTTATCCGCCCTGCGCTCAGCTCGTTGTTGTGAGCGTCGCTCCTCTGCTCTCCAACTGCCGAGCTGGGGCCGTCCTTCACGAGCCTCCGCTCCCTAGACACGGACACGCACGCACACACGCACACACTGAACGCACAATCACACACACACGCACACACTGAACGCACAATCACACACGCACACACACGGACGATCACGCACGCATACACACAAAGATCCCCCGTGTAGCCCGAACGGACTGTAGGAGGAAGCGCTGTTAGCGAGCACCTACGAATGCCGGCACGGAACCACGCCCGGCCGCCTTTGTCTCCCTCGCGGCAATGTTACACATCGCACCGTATAAACTCATATGAGGCTGAGTCGACTTAGGCGCGGCGCAGGACTGGGTTCAGGTGATCCTCATGGTGTTGGTGGCCGTGAGCGGGAATGAAAGTCGGGGTCGTTGGGTTCGTAGCGCAGCGCACTAACCCCTGAACCAACGCACACACCGCACACTGGTACATAAAGATCCCCCGTATAGCCTTAACAGACTGTAGGGGCAAGTGCTGTTAGCGAGCACCTATGAAGACCGGAACGGTACATGAGGGGGTGGGTGGCCAGCACCACGCCCGACCGCCTTTGTCTCCCCAGTGGCGATGTTTACACACCACACCAGGTACTCATTTCAGGCTAGGTTCATAGCGCAGCGCGCTAACCGCTACACTACCGCTACCCATTATTGTTGAATAGAGGTTGGTGGTGGTGGTGTGGGCATGACGCTGTTGAATAGAGAGGGGTTGGTGGTGGTGGGGTGGGCAGGACTGCGATCAAGCGAGGGGGCGTGTCGAGAGGGAGGGGTGGCTGGGAGGGGTGGCTGGGAGGGGTGGCTGGGTGGGGGGGCACGAGTCGTCACGTGGCCGCGTGGAGGTTGGGTCTGGCACGTGACGTGCCCCGCAGCGTCTCGTCTATAAAGCCGGCAAGGGGAGCGACTCTCGCCCAAACTCGGCTCCTGCCAAATCTTCTCGCTTCGTCTCCATCACAGCACATTTACAGCTCTAGTCTTCACCCGCAGGTTGTATAACGATAACAACAACAACAACAAACAGACAGTGAGCGTAATAGAAATTTGAACATTCAGTAGCCGAGAATTATTCACGGCAACAGTCCGCTGTTGAGAGAGAGAGATTCATTTTTACGCATTCACGTTTTTGAGTTGGTGCGGTTCAAGCTCGAGTCGTATCGGGGGCGAGAGTTGGTCGAGCAGCAAACAGCGTCCTCCATCAGCGGCGGGGAGAAGAGGAGACTCACACAGCTCGCACAACTTACACGTCTTATACGTGTTACACAACTTACACAACTCACATAGCCCTCGCCAAGAGCTCGCTCGCCCTCGAACGCAATGGAGTCGCCCGGAGAGAAGGTGGGTGGTGGTGTGTGTGGTGTGTGCAGTGTGGTGTAGTGTGTGTAGTGTGGCGTGTGGTGTGGTGTGGGTGGTGACGCGAGACGTGGGTTGTGCGTTGGGGTTGTGTGTTAGGGTTGTGTAAGGAGGGGTGGTGCTTCGTTGGTTTGTTGTTGCGACGGTGGTGGAGGTGGGTGGAGGTGGGTGGAGGTTGTCACAGGGAGTTGTTTAATTATTGAGGCAGCGCCCCGCCACGTCGTCTGAACGCACTGTACACTGCACTGTACACTCGGACCGCCTGCGGGAGGCGCTGGCGCGCATTCGTGACACCGGTCCCGTGCCTCGCCTAGGTAGACTCAGCCCTAACCACTCGGCACCCATGGCGCAGCGGCAGTGGGGCACGGGGGGTCGGGGTCTCTGTGCGGCACGCGGGGCGCTGTCGGAGCCTCCTCGTGGCGACGCTGGCACATCGCGATTGGCTCGTTTCATCTGCATCGCCTCCACCCCCATCGAACCACCACCCCCACTACCCCCATCGCACCACCACCCCCACTACCCCCATCGCACCACCACCCCCACTACCCCCATCGAACCACCACCCCCACTACCCCCATCGCACCACCACCCCCACTACCCCCATCGCACCACCACCCCCACTACCCCCATCGAACCACCACCCCCACTACCCCCATCGCACCACCACCCCCACTACCCCCATCGAACCACCACCCCCACTACCCCCATCGCACCACCACCCCCACTACCCCCATCGCACCACCACCCCCACTACCCCCATCGCACCACCACCCCCACTACCCCCATCGAACCACCACCCCCACTACCCCCATCGCACCACCACCCCCACTACCCCCATCGAACCACCACCCCCACTACCCCCATCGAACCACCATCCCCACTACCCCCATCGTCGCCTCCGCCAGAGTCGATACCCTCGGCAAAGCGCGGGGCGCGCGGGTCCCGGGGTGGGTCGGGGTGATGGATGTGGTGGTGGTGGATGGTGGTGGTGGTGCTGGGTGGTGTCTGTGGGGTCCTGGTGGTGCTGGTGGGGTGGTCGTGGTGGTTGTGATGGCTGTAGGGTGCTGGGTGGTGGTGGTGGTGCTGTGGGTGGTGGTGGTGGTGCTGGTGGTGCTGGGTGCTGGTGGTGCTGGGTGCTGGTGGTGCTGGGTGGTGGTGCTGGGTGGTGGTGCTGGGTGGTGGTGCTGGGTGGTGGTGCTGGGTGGTGGTGCTGGGTGGTGGTGCTGGGTGCTGGTGCTGGGTCCTGGTGGTGGTGCTGGGTGGTGCTGGGTCCTGGTGGTGGTGGTGGTGGGTGCTGGTGGTGCTGGTGTTGGTGCTGAGCTCCCGTGGCTTGTGAACTTCGATGGCCATTCCGAGCCACGGGTGGCAACTTGCACGCTCTCTGTGCTGCGGGAGAATGTGGTGGTGCTGGGTGGTGGTTGTGATGGCTCTGGGGTGGGGGCGGGTGGCAGGGGGGGAGCAAACCCCCGAGGACTTGTGGCGGCGCGTCTTGCGATCGGAAAGTCGTGAGTGCCATGGAGACTCGTCCTCCTCCTCTCTGCGTGCTTTAACAATTCGTGTGTGTGGATGGGCACACCGGCTCGGCCGCCTTTGTCTCCCGAGCTCTGATGTTGTGGGCACGCACCCAGTTCCCGTGCGAGATTGTTGAGTGTCGCCAGTTGCTGTTGCACTGCGGTGACACGGCACTCATTGGCACCATCACTCAACAAAACAACCATCATCATCGTCGCATCGGCCGAGATGTGAACATCGCAGCGAGTTGGCAACTCGCCCGCTGGCTCTCCGTGACCACACGCAGTCCAGGAGAGGTTCGTCCGTGTCGTCATCATCATCACGACTCGCGGGGCATTCACTCCCGGCCCCACGCTCGTTCTGCCACTGCCTCCCGCGCGCGCGGCCAGTGGCGAGGTCAAGCCGGTGGCGCGACCCGTGGGGAGTGAGAGCACAGGCCTTCATCCATGCGTCCAGCAGTGGAGTGGCCAAGGGCTGCGTGAGAAGGAGGAGGTTTGGGTTGGTCTGAGGGTTTCGTGTTGGTGCGAGTGGAATTGCAGCAGCAGCAGTCGGCACGCTCCGTTTCCGGCTGCCTCTCCAAGGTTAAACGAATTTGCGCATCGCAGCCGCTGCACGCACGCACACTCGCGTGCGCATGCGTGCATGTGAGAGTACGTGGGCTAGATTGTCAGCGTGTGAATGAACGTATGCACCGTGTGGTGTACGTGTGAGCATACTTATCTGCCTGCGCATGCGTGAATGCAGAGAAGCTAGTGTGGTGTATAAAAATCGCCACTGGGGAGATAAATGCGGCCGGGCCTGGTGCTGGCCACCCACCCCCTCGTGTGCCGTGCCGGCCTTCGTAGGTGCTGCTACACGCGAACAGCACTTGCCCCAGCAGTCTGTTCAGGCTATACAGGGGGCATCTTTGTTCGTGTGAGCGCATCACCGCGCCCTGCCTGTGATGAGCGCCGTCACTGCGTGGCCACGCAGTGAGCAGCCGGCCCGGCCACCTGTGGGTGCCTCCTCGCGTGCACGCTGCTGGGGTGTCTCCGGTGTTCTCCGTCCACACGGAGCCCCCCAGAACTCTCCGTACCATGGAATTCGTGGCCAAACACCGTCCCGACGTGGCCGGACCCTCCTGCTGCCCTGGGTTGTGGCGAGGCTCCACGTGGGGCGGTAGATGAACGACATCGCAATCGCAGTCCTCCGCTTCCAACAGCCCCCCCCCCCCCCCCGTTCGCCGCTACGTGACGTCGATGTCTCCAGTAACGCCTGTGCCAGGCTAGGTGCACTTTGAGGCCGTCCGTGCGAATCGTGGATAGGCTCCCTGGCTGACGGGAAAGGCCACGGCGCCAGAACCGCAGGCGTCACGGGTTGACCCGACCTTGAGATGACCCCCAGATGGGCACCGGCTGTGCTGCCCACTGACACCCAAACATCCACGCCCAACCAAAAACAAAGATCCCCTGTAAAGCCTTAATAGACTTTTGGGGCAAGTGCTGTTTGCGAGCACTTGTGAAGGCCCGCACGGCACACAATGTGGTACCAGGTACTAATTTGTGGCCGAGTCGACCTAGGGGAGGCCCCAGGACCGGTGGAATTAATTAATCGTCACCGTTGTTGGCCGTGAGCGGGAATCAAACTCGGGTCGCCGGGTTCGTAGCGCAGCGCGCTAACCGCTGCACCACCGCTCGCCACTCCACCCACCCGCACCCCTCACCCGCCAATGAAGGGAGACGGAGCGACGTCGCCCGCAGTGCACGTCTCGGTAGCCCCCTGCCGCTGGCCCTGCTGGGCCCCAAAGCGGAATCGACCAGATCCGGGTTTGAATTGTGCGGCCAGCAGTGCGTCGTGGTTCGGTTTCCGGCACGGCGCGGCAAACTGGGAGTGGAAAAAAAACCCGCGAACCCGCGCCGCGATGGCCCCGCGCTGGCTCCCGCACACTCGCGAGGCGGTCCCCGTGCGAGCCGTCGCTATAATTAACATCCTCGTGTCCCCTTGCCCCCCCCACCTGTGTGTGCGAGTAGGCGCGGATGACGCCTGTGCTGGTGTTCTCGGTGATCGTGGCGGTGCTGGGCTCCTTCTCGTTCGGGTACAACATCGGCGTGATCAACGCGCCCGAGCAGGCGAGTCGCGCACCATCGTCACCATCGTCACCATCGTCACCATCGTCACCACCGGCATCGCCAACATCTTTACGATGAAACTAAACGGAGAGCGTCTCGAGCGAGGGGAGGGGCTGTGAGTTCGTGGTGGAAAATTCCACCTTTCCATGGCGCGAGGAGTGACCCCTTCTTTCCCCTCCGTGTCGGCAAACAGATCATCCAGTCGTTTTTTAACGAGACGTGGATCGAGCGCTACGGCAATGCCGTTGAGAAGTCGACGCTCACCACTCTGTGGTCGTCCACCGTGGCCATCTTCACTGTCGGCGGCATGATCGGGGCCTTCTCCGTGGGGCTCTTTGTCAACAGATTCGGCAGGTGAGCACGAGTGTGTGTGACCGTGTGTGTGTGAGCGTGTGTGTGTGAGCGTGAGTGTGAGCGTGTGCACATGTGAGTGTGAGCAAGTGTTTTCACGGGGAGCGGTCGTGTAGTGGTCAGCGACTTGCCGCTCGCGACCGATAACGATGGCGATCATTCGAACCAGTCCTGAGGCTCCCCTAGGCCAACTTGGCCTCCGACGAGTACCTGGTGCGACGTGTAAACACCGGCACTCGGGAAACAGAGGCGGCCGGGCGTGGTGCGGCCACCCATTCCCTCGTGATGCCGTGCCCACCTTCGTAGGCGCTCGTGGGCAGCACTTGCCCCAGCAGTCTTCAGGGGCGCTGCGCATGCACGACCGCGCGTCGTCATCCCCCTCTCCGTGTGCCCCCCCCCACCCCGCCACAGGAGGAACTCGATGCTTGTCAACAACATCCTGGCCGTGATCGGCGGGGTGTGCATGGCGTTCACCAAGCTGGCCAGCTCCTTCGAGCTGCTCATCGTCGGCAGGTTCATCATCGGCATCCACTGTGGTGAGCGGAGACACACTGCGGAGACGCACGGGGGACACAGGTGGACATGGGGGGGACGTGGCGGGAGATGGGGGACATGGGGGGAGATCGGGGGGACACGGGGGGGGAGATCGGGGGGGGGGGCACGGGGGGGGGGGACATGGGGGAGACACGGGGGGGGACACGGGGGGGACACACGTGTCGCCAGCGCCACAACAGATCCAGTCTCACGGTCTGGTCCCCTCGCCTGGCCACTCAAAGTCGATGCCTCGAGGCTGGGGCTGCAGCGCCCCCTCGTGAGGCGCCGTGCGCCGTGCACGCGCAGCGCACGGAAGTCACGGCGGCTCTCCTCTGAACACGCGGCGCTTTAAATTGTTGTCGATTCTCTTCTCTCCCCGGCTATGCGCGGTGCGGGCTGCGGGTTAGAATAGCGGTACTGAGTGTGCGTCCCCATGTCCCCGCCCCTCCCCCGTGCGCAGGCCTCTTGTCGGGCTTCGTGCCGATGTACGTGGGGGAGATCTCTCCCACGTCCCTGCGAGGCGCCATGGGCACCCTGCACCAGCTCAGCCTCGTCATTGGCATCCTGGTGGCACAGGTAACCCGCCACGACCCCATCACCCCGATTCCATCCCCCTGACACCGACCCTGCGACCCCGCGACCCCGCGACCCCATCCGGTGCCGCGATGTTCCGGCTCGGTGTTGCGACCCGGCCTCTGCGACGCGACCTCCAAACTGCCGACTCGACCTTTTGACCCGACGCGCGACCTCGACGTACGGCAGCGCTGACCCCTCCTCCGCCCCCCCCTCCCCCCCGCTCCTCCGCCGCAGGTGCTGGGTCTGGAATCGCTGCTGGGCACGGCGCAGCAGTGGCCGCTGCTGCTGGGCCTCACCGTGGTGCCGGCCGTGGTGCAGGCGGTCGCCCTCTTCTTCTGCCCCAAGAGCCCGCGCTTCCTGCTCATCAACAAGCAGAAGGAGAACGAGGCGCGCGACGGTGAGCGGCGGCACACCCCGGGCACGGCCAGGCGCGCTCCCCCAGGCGTCTGACTCCTCACCGGCCGGTCGCCTGACTGACCGGCCGGTCGCTCCCTCAGTTACCTGCCTCACTAGCCTCACCAGCCACTGCATCAGGCCCACGGAGGGAGGCACTGGCAGCTCGCCATCTATCCTCGTTGAGCCGACCAGAAATGTGCCGACTTTAGTTCACGGTGCTTGGTGGCTGGGCGCTCGCTCGCTCGCTCGCATGTGGCGTGCACATGGCGTTAGCGCCGCGTGCTTGTTGCGTGTGCGTGGCGTGCTTGTTGCGTGTGTGTGGCGTGCACGTGCGTTAACGCCGCGTGTTGCGTGTGGCGCGTGCAGCGCTGGTGAAGCTGCGCGGCACGACGGACGTGAACGACGACATGCGCGAGATGCGCGAGGAGCACCGGCGCATGGAGCAGGTGCCCAAGGTCGCGATCCCCGACCTCTTCCGCAGCATCGACTACCGGCAGGCCATCATCGTCGCCGTCATGCTGCAGCTCTCGCAGCAGCTGTCCGGCATCAACGCGGTGAGTGGCGGTGTGGCGGTTGGTGGTGGTGGTGGTGATGGCGGTGGTGGTGATGGCGGTGGCCGTGGCAACCGTGGCGGTCATGTCGGGCGGTGATCTGTGGTGGTGGTGGTGACGATGATGGTGATGGTGACGGTGGTAATGACGCGCTCCTTCCCTCCCCTCCCAGATCTTCTACTACTCAACGGGGATCTTCAAGAATGCCGGCGTGTCGCAGCCGGTCTACGCCACCATCGGCGCCGGCATCGTCAACGTCGCCTTCACCGTGGTCTCGGTGAGTCCCCACCACCACCACGCACAGCCACACTCGCCCAGCGATAATCCAGCGGCGCTCGCCGCGAGATTTAAGCCGTCGGCAGAACCTGCCGAGACGGCGTAACGGGGCTCCCGCAGTAACTTGTGGAACGTGGAGCCGGTGTGACGAGCCGCGTAGCGCTGTAACGTTGTGCGCCTATTGGGGAGACCCCCCAACCTACCCTCTCGATAACCGGACCAAACCGGTGGAAGCGTTGCCTAGCGTTGCCTAGCGTTGCCTAGCGTTGCCTAGCGTTGCCTAGCGTTGCACGGCCGCGTGCTGGCGTGGTTTCTGTCCCCAGCTTTTCGTTGGGGTTGCATCTCCCACTCGGCGTGAGCGACGACGCGGCGCGAGTTCCCCTGCGACGGCTCTGACACCGTGTCCCCCCCCCCCCTCCGTCTGTGTCTCTGCGCGTGTGTGTGCGTGCATCGCTCAGCTGTTCCTGGTGGAGCGTGCGGGCCGTCGCTCGCTGCACCTCGTTGGCCTGGCCGGCATGGCCGCGTGCAGCATCGCCATGACGTTGTCACTCGTCCTGCAGGTGAGGGAGCCGTCGTCTTGCACCACGCACCGCACAACACACAGTACCGCACCACGCAGCACACACCTCACCACACAGCACCGCACCACGCAACGCACACCGCACCACACAACACACAGCACCACCCCACGCACCACTCGAGGGGGGGGGAAGGGGTTGTGGGGGTGGTACCGATGGTGCAGCCCGTGCCTCCGCAACAAGGCCTCGGAACTGTGGGTAATCTGGCCGGGCAAGTGTTTTGTCACAAAAACAAATGCACACCGTGGCTGACCGCACTTCGCTGATCTCTCCGTGCCCCCCCCCACCCCCGATCGACCAATCAGGCGAGCGCGTCGTGGATGAACTACGTGAGCATCGTGGCCATCTTCGGCTTCGTGGCGTTCTTCGAGATCGGGCCGGGCCCCATCCCGTGGTTCATCGTCTCAGAGCTCTTCAGCCAGGGCCCGCGGCCCGCGGCCGTCGCCGTCGCCGGCTTCTCCAACTGGACGTCCAACTTCCTCGTGGCCATGTGCTTCCCATACGTGCAGGTGGGCCCACGCGCCGTGCCGGGGGGGGGGGAGCAGGGGGGGTGGGGCAGGGGGGAGGGTGGCGCAGGGGTGGTCGGTGGAGTTGCGAGGAGGTGGTGTGGGCGGCGGCGGGGAGAGCCACGAGTGAGAGCGAGCGGGTTGCGTTGAGAGTAATCGGAGGAGGTGGAAATGGTCGTGGGGAAGACGCCCCCTCGCCTCTGTTCTCCGAAGTGTGCCGCTGGACGGGAGGTGGCGGGCGGAGTCCGGTGACGTCATCGCGTAGTCGGCCGCTGTCGGGGTTTCCCGCTTTCAGGAGGGGGTTGGCAGCCCAGACGAGCCGCCCTCCTCTACCCCGTAGACGCACCGAGGCCCGGCCACCGCAAGGGAACGTCCCCTCGTCTCGGCGGGACGAGTGTCGCCCACCGCAGGCCTGATAGACCCCCCCGGGAGAGCTTGCGAGCAGCAGGTCACTGCGAGTTTTATCCCGCGATACCGTGCCGGTGGTGGCGACGTGCGTGGTGATAACGGCCCCGTCTCCATCCCCCCCCCTTCCTCTCTGCCACCGCAGGAGCTGCTGGGGAGCTACGTGTTCGTGGTGTTCACCTGCTTCCTCGTCTTTTTCTTCGTCTTCACCTACTTCAAAGTGCCCGAGACGAAGGGCCGCACCTTCGACGACATCGCGTCGGGATTCCGCGACAAGGCCGGCGGCGCCAAGGCGGCGCCCACCGACGAGCTGAACCACCTCAGCGAGGGCAACGGGGACTCGCGGGTGTGAGGCTCCTCGACGCCCACACGCACCCTCGGGCCCGGCCACCACCAGCGCCATCCCCGCCCTTCTCCGCAACTCCGAGGCGCCGCGGCCGTCGCCTCCGGCCCGATACCGGAGAGGTGCCGCCACCCCCCCCCCATCCCCACCGCCTCCACGCAGGGCCCATTCCTGGGCCTCGTTGTCTGGGTGGGGCTCCGGGGGGAGGGGGTGGGGCTCCGGGGGGAGGGGGCGCGAGCCGTCGCGACGTCGCGACCACGTGGACTTTGCGTGTCGCAGAGTCGCGTGGTTTTTATGGTAATCGGCTGAGCTGGGGTGAGTCGAGTTGATTTGGGGGGGGGGGGTGGGGGCTATGAATCCCCCCCCCACCCCATCCCTCACCTGGGTGCCCCCCTGCCAGACACCGGAGTGGCCCCCCCTCTCCCTGTACCCTGTACATAGCACGCTCGTGTCAATAGCCGTTGCTCGTAACTTATTTGCCGTTTGCGTTTTGTACGCACTAACCGCCGTCACCGCTATTTATCGCAGACACGGACCCGCGTTTGAATGTCGGTACGTTTTGTTGTTCTTTTTAACGTCGGTTCAACGTCAGTTCAAGGTGTGGTTCACGACGAAGCGGAGCGCGTCTAGCAAAACGATCGAACGACAAACAAAAAAACGCGGGGTTTTAAAGAATTTATTTTTTAAGTAGCTTAAATGAATTATGGATAGGGGAAAACAAAATAAAGAGAGAATATAATATGAATAATAACTATTGTTAAAGTGATTTAAAAACTTGAATAAGACTTCTAGTGCGAGTGGTTCACCACCACACCCTGTATACCTCTGAGTCTAGTCCCATTCCCGGACGCCGCCCCTCGCGATTTGCACAGCTTCGTGGTTGTTGCCGCTCGTCGCGCGAAGGTCGACGCTGCTCTTGCGCTCGCCGCGCGGCAACGCCCGTCCGTCTCGGCCCCTCCCTGTGTCCGTCTGGTATCTGTTTGCTCACGTGTCTCAATAGTCGGCACATTGATGTCTTTGTACGCATGTTTGCGTGTGTCTCTGTGTGTTGTGTGGGTTGCGGTAGCGCGGCGGTTAGCGCTACGCTGCGCTACGAACCCGGCGAACCCGAATTTGATTCATGCTCACGGCCACCAACACCAGTGACGATTATTTTAACCGGTCCTGGGCCTCTCCTTAGGTCGACTCAACATCGCCACCGGGGAGACAAAGGCCGGCCGAGTGTGGTGCTGGCCACCTACCCCTTCGTGTGCCGTGCTGGCCTCCATAGGTGCTCGATAACAGCACTTTCCCCCACAACAGTCTGTTAAGGCTGTTGGGGGGATCTTTGTCTTTGTGTATCTGTGGAAAGGTCTAACCCACCTGCCAATCGCAGTACACAGTCCTAGAGCTCCATTGTGACCACGTGCCCAACGTCGACCGTAACTCCCACGTCATTGGTTGCTTGGAAGGGGGTGCAGCCTGTAACCCTAGCCGAGGTGGCGGTGTCGAACCCCCCCCCCCCACGTGTTTTGAGTGCCAAGCGAAAGGCCGCCTAGTGAATGGCCCTACCATACCTCCTCGGCCTACACCGTCGTGTCCCCATGGAGATGCCGATTCTCCTTGTCGAGTCAGAGAGGAGACATTGGTGCTCGGTTTGCCTCCATCCCGAGCCCATGCGGTGGCACGAGGTCCGATAGCGCCCCCGTACCCTGACCCCCGTACCCTGACCCCCGTACCCTGACCCCTGTACCTGACCCTTCGTGGTGGTTGGTATGTTGTGTTTGTGCCACGTGGTGTTGTGTTTGTGCCACGTTGTGTGCCACGTGGTGTTGTTGTGTGTGCCACGTGGTGGTGTTGTTGTGTGTGCCACGTGTTGTTGTGTGTGCCAGGTGGCACATGTCTGGGGAGTGGTGGTGCAACGGTTAGCACGCTGCACTACAGAACCCGGGCGACTCCAGTTCGATTCCCGCTCACGGCAAACATCCGTGGCGATGATCCGAACCGGTCCTGGGCCTCCCATAGGTCGACTCGTCCTTTTAATTGAGTACCTGATGTGTAAATATAAGCACTGGGGAGACAAAGGCGGTTGGGCGTGGTGATGGCCCTCCACCCCCTCGTGTGCCGTTCCGGCCTTAACAAGTACTCGCTAAGAGCACTTGCCCCCCCCCCGCAGTCTGTTAGCGGCGACACGGAGGAGGATCTTTGTGGCGCACGCTTCGTGTGTCCATCCCGTGCGCAACAGTCTGGTCACGTCCAAGGATATTATTCCCACGCCTCCCGCCCTCGCCACCCGCCGACCCCCACCTCGCGACCGCCTCTTCAGTGTTCACCCGCTCTCCGTTTAAAAGTGTACAAAAAAAAAGTGTACGAGCTGCGCGCGCCCGATGATGATTATTAAACGCGTCCCACGTGTGAGATGTGAGCGAGTGCGCGTGTTGAAGCCAAGAGCGCGACGACACCGTGCGCCCAAGACAAAGATCCCCCGTATAGCCTTCACAGACCTGCTGGGTCAAGTGCTGTTGGCGAGCATCCAATGAAGGCTGGCACGCACGGGCACACGAATTCTAACGATGACTCTGCACCCACAAACACACCTACAACAGAATAACATTAACACTTTATTTTTTTTAATGTCTATATATATAGGTCACTCGAACACCCACTTACACACACACAACTAGACCTCCATTAGAAACGGTGCTCAGTGCTGCACGTGGGCAGGTGGTTTAACAATCATCGGGTGCGTGCGGCGTGTAACTCGTGAACGTGACGCGCTGGCTTGTTGATGGCCTACCCCCCCCCCTCCAGTGTAGAGTGCGCTTGTGTCGTGAGAGAGGCACGAAAACCCGATTGTAAATACGAGATCCGTGTAATTATTCTGCCAGTGTTTACAAAGATGACGTGTGTGTGTGTGTGCCCGTGTCGAAGTAAATATCTCCTAGGTGTATAGAACCAACACACACCGGCTTCGTGTCTTCTTGTGTCGCACTTCCTGGGCTCATGCATCGCCATGGGATGGGCGGCAGGGCCGCTGGGGGGGTATGGCTTCCCGACTAGGCCTCCTTCTCTGCCTGGGTTGTGTGTGACGTTGCCCTGTTGTGCAGGGTGAGTGTGTGAGCGCTAAACCACGTCGAAAAATTAATTAATAAGCTTGTGCTGGGGGAAAGGCATCTATGACGTCTCCTGGCCAAACCCCAATTGGCGGAGCCAGGAGACTAAATCCTTACCCTCGGGGCTCCTCCAGAAACAACAACAAAATCACTGCGTATGGCCACGTGGAATGTTTGAACGCTCATTGCGGAGAGGCTGCCACTCCTCTGTCGGGAGCTGGACTGGTACCGCCTGGATCTCTGTGGCATTCAGGAGGTCCGGTGGACCGGTTCTGGCTTCTGCCACCATGAGGGGTGGACAGCCCTCTACTCGGGGCAGGAGACTGCCAAGCAACCGGGTGTGGCTCTTCTGAACAAAATAATGAAGGGGGTGTCAGAGTGTGGCAGTGAGGTGTGGGAAGCTTTAAGCCCCAGGCTACTTTTGGCTCGCCTTCCCGTCAACCAGAGGCGAGGAGTGGTGGTCGTGGTTCCTTATGCCCCCACTGAAGACGAACATCCGTGGAGGGATGCAGGGAAGGCTGACGAGTCAGATGCCTTCTATGACCTGTCACAGGTGCTCGCTAAAGTGGTCCCTCGGGATAGTCATCTTGTTGGGTGACTTCAATGCCTGAGTTGGTCACGATGCTGGCACCTGGTCTGGAGTGATTGGAAGGCATAGGCCAGATCAGCTCGATAAAAACGGCAGGAAGCTGCTAGATTTTTGTGCAGCCGATGGGCTTGTAATTACCAACACGCTGTTCTGTTCTAGATTTGTGTTCTGTCATCGGCGCATCCACGCAACATCATTGATGCATGCCGGGGCCAAGCAAGAACATTGCTGGACTACATAGTGAGGGAACAGCCGATGCGGGCCCATGTCCCACGCGTGCGATGGGGGGCAGCACTCTATCCCGGTGCTCTTCATTGCAAGGCCCAGGGCCACTGGCGGCGCCTGGTGGCCTTTAGTGCAGTCCCTGACAATACACAAATGGTGAAAACACAACCCCATCATCGTCATCGGCGTCATCGTGCTGCTGTCAAACCACCGATGGTTTCAAATGTGTGGCTGCCCTCACACCCATCATGTCTTATCGGCGACGAGTGAAGAGCGCTGCTCGATCCCATACAGAACGGACAGATGAGCCTCGGTGCGGCTCCTCCTCGCAGCCCACGGAAAGGCAGTTTCACAACATTACCACGTGACCATCCACGTGCGCACCGGGCCAATCACCAATTACCTCTAATCTCCGATCATCTCATGGGGGGGGTCGAGGGGAGGGGGTCGAGGGAAGGGGGTCGAGGGGAGGGGGTCGGGGGGGGGGGGTCGAGGGGAGGGGGTCGGGGGGGGGGGTCGAGGGGAGGGGGTCGGGGGGGGGGTCGAGGGGAGGGGGTCGGGGGGGGGTCGAGGGGAGGGGGTCGAGGGAAGGGGGTCGAGGGGAGGGGAGGGGGTCGGGGGGGGGTCGAGGGGAGGGGGTCGAGGGGAGGGGGTCGAGGGGAGGGGGTCGAGGGGAGGGGGTCGAGGGGGGGATCGAGGGGGGGGGGGTCGAGGGGGGGGGATCGAGGGGGGGGATCGAGTGAGGGGGGGGGTCGAGGGGGGGGGTCGAGGGGGGGGGGTCGAGGGGGGGGGGATCGAGGGGGGGGTCGAGGGGGGGGTCGAGGGGGGGGTCGAGGGGGGAGGGTCGAGGGGGCACCAGGCAAGGAGCCCGCGGCAGGTTCACGGTGGAGCGGTGTGCACCTCGTCGTGGTGACGGGGCCCTCTGCCCGCGCGCGCTGCCTGCATGACATCACAAAGAGGTGTCGATGGCGGCTGCAGCAGCAGCAGCTGCCGAGTGGCCGCGCCTCGCTAGTGGAGGGAAACCTGTCCAGTAACTCTAGATTTGTGCAGTAACCCCACTTGGTAAAAGCTCCATCTGACACACAGTTCCAGAGTCCACCAAGCCGCAGTCCGTGACTCCTTTCCATTGACTCCCAGTGTCCTGCACAGCGCTGGGTGCACGGGCGGCATCTGGGACCCCCACCTGTAGGGCCTAGATCACCCCACCCCTGGGAATGTCCACTGCCATGCTTTGCGCTCGTGTCCTGGTCTTTAACGTGGACTGAAGCCCAAAGCTTCTCGCGGTTTGTTTGTGTTGTTGGGTGGTGGTTCAACGATGGTCTGAACAACGACTCATTTGGTTTGATTGCTCTGACGGTCACCTTGCTGCATGGTGTCCGTGTCCTTTCCTTGACTCGGGGAAGCCCTTTGGTCGACACGACGGCTGTTACTCGTAAAGAACCGGTCTGTAGTGGCTCAACTCCAGGATTCGGGCACCCGCTCCGCGCTCTAGAATATTTACAGATGTGGATACCAGCCAAGGGCAGGGATTCAACGCCTGGCATGCACCACACGCACCTTCGAACGCACTCAATTTGAACGTGTAATGTGTTGTGTGCCATATATCTTACAATGTCTCCGCTAAATCGATAACCCCCACACAACTTGTTCGATGCGTTGTTTTTCATGGCGACTGCTTTCGAAAGGGCATGGCCTTCGCGGCAATAATTGCAGGAGGAGGTGTTTCGGATGAAACATCCAATGGACACCCATCGCATTGGCACTCGTGGCGAAATATGCAAAACACACGCGCTTAGACAATGTCAGCGTTGTCCTTGAGACTTTTATTGGCCTGCAGCGGGAACGGCCTCCGTTGTATGGCTTTGTCTCTCACCGGTGTTAGACCAGAGGACGCCAAGAGGCGAACAGCACTAAGGCGCAAAGTATTTACATTTAGAAACATTTGCTAGAACTGCTCAACGCGAGCTGCGTTTTAATGCGCGATGTCCGCGCTCGCGCCACGGGCAGAGTCTAGGACCCAGAGCACGCGGTATGATCGTCGGCTTGTGGAAGTGGTCGTAACGCTTTCTTGTGTGGCATGCGTTACAACTGCATTGTACATACTGATTGATGTAATAATGGGAGCGTTGAACGGTGTCTAACACCGTCACTCGTGCGATGCTATTTGCATGGTGCGTCTGTCCGTCAGCTGTTCCTCCTCCAGCCCCACTCGGACCGGAGTCTGTGGCGGTGCTGCGGTTCCCTGCCGCGTGACGATCCCCAGGCGCCCCTGGTGCGCACTGCTGCCCGGCACTCGCACAGTCACGTGGTTCACATTGCCCTGCCGCAGTCGCTTTGCCCCTGGCGTTTTGAAGTTGCACCTGGTGCAGGGCCTATACAGATCCTTCAGCAAAAAAACGATTTGAAGATACGATTTTTCGTTGCAACTAAAACGTGTGGCGTTGACGTGTGGTGTTGACGTGTGGTGTTGACGTGTGGTGTTGACGTGTGGTGTTGACGTGTGGTGTTGACGTGTGGTGTTGACGTGTGGTGTTGACGTGTGGTGTTGACGTGTGGCGTTGACGTGTGGTGTTGACGTGTGGCGTTTACGTCGCCAGCAATGACGCCGGATGTGTCAACAACCCGAGCCAGCACGGACAAGCTGGAAGGAAGCGACTACAAACTGCCCAAAGCTCTGCAGTCCTATAATTGTATTAAGATTGTCTTTAAGGTACCTTTAATTTCCGACAATGACGTGTATTTTTTTTAAATCAGCACCTGGATTAAAAAAAACCGCGTAATCCCATTTACAGTCGGGGCAGGTGGCGTCTGCACGGTCGCTGCACCGCCGTCTTTTGCCTCATGGCACCTCGACGTCCCACGGGAAGCTCATCTCAGCATGTTGCGGTGATCCACCAACCCTCGCCGCAGCTGCCCCCCCCTCCCCCTCCAGCGCTGGATCGGCGCCACGTGCGTGGCTGCAGCGCCACCACCCGGCCGCCTCCTCGCGTCGCCCGACTCGCGTTCAGCGCTGCTGCTGCTGCCCCCCCCCCCAGTGCCACGTGAGTGGAACACGACACCACGACCACGTGGTGTGTGTGCGGCGGGGTCTGCCCGTCTAACATGGCCCCGATGTGTTTTTTTATTTTCTTTAGCCAGGTCAGGGCTGCAGAGCTTAATTAGCGCTTTTTCAGAAGCGACCTTTCTACAAATGACAGCTCAAAGAAGTGGCTTGTGGAAATGTATCGCAGTCACATACCCTTAAACGCATGTTTCTAAAAACTAGAGGACCCATCTTGATCCACGCGACCACAGAACATGCAAACTCCAAATACACAGCAGGCGTCAGGGTCGGGGTCGAACCCAAGTCCTCCTGCGTACCAGGCGAGGGAGTTAACATCTCCCGGCCACCGCTGCACCGAACCCCAAGAGATTCGCGGTCGTCTGAACAGGGCTGCAGATTGCGTTGTGCGCCCAGCAGCTGCACACAATTGGTGGCAGGACGAGAGAAATGAAGGAACGCTTCGGACGAGATGGTACGGCGGAGACGAGCATGTTGAATGAAACAAAGGTGACGGATAGAATCGCGAGGGATGTGCGCCGGACGGACTTAAGTGGGAGCGCTGTTGCGAGATGCTGGGGGGGGTGCGGGAGTTGCGGGTTTGATCCATCAGAGGGCGGGCCGGCTCCGGGCGTGAATCCGCTCCGTCTCCCCAAGACCCACAACGCCGTCGACGATGCGCATTGATATTTGTTCAGTATCGCCGCGGCCGTTAAAATCGACGAAACGTTCGTTTGGAAAAAAAAGCGATCGGACGGAACAGAACCGCGGGTGACGTTCCTGCAACGCACATGGCCGAATCGTCAGCGCTCGTCGCGTCTCGCAAGCTAAGCAAGCTTGGGCCTGGCTACTAAAGCGATATGGCTGACCGCCGTGCAAACCAGGTGCTATAGGCTGCGGCCAAGTGCCGTAACGTGTCGTGGTACACCGCCTTTAAACCCGCACTGACCAGCCTGGTGAAGTATGGTCAAAACAACCCTTGCTACCCGCTCGACGCGGGGAGGGAGGGACGCGAGGGGGGGGGAGCTTCATCCAGCGGTGGATTGACCACGAGTTCCTCGGTCTTCGGCTGGGCGCGATGTGGCCTTGGGAAGGCCGGGGTCATCTCAGTAGAAGAGGGTCACCTCGGCCCTTCGTGCCGCCAGCTCGTCGAGTTTGCTGCGGCCAGCGGGGCCGTGCTCATTGCCGTAGAGGCTGGGGAGAGAGACGCGGGGGGGGGGGGGGGTGTAGTGGTGAGAGCATCACCGCGCTATGAACCCGGCGACCCGAGTTCGACTCCCGCTCACGGCTCACTATCGGTGATGGGCCTCTGCTAGTTCGACTCAGCCTTCTATACGAGTACCTGGTGCGGTGTGTAAACATCGCCACTGGGGAGACAAAGGCGGTCGGGCGTGGTGATGGCCACCCACCCCCTCGTGCGCCGTGCCGGCCTTCATAGGTGCTACTCGTTAACAGCACTTGACCCAACAGCTTGTTCAAGGCTACACGGGGGATCTTTGTTTGTGGTTGTGTGAGGAGGGGGCGCACTCACTTCAGCTCCTGCAAGCCACGGTTCGATCCCAGGGCATCGACCAGGCGCTCCACACCCGCGTCCTTGATGCAGTTTTTCCAGAGCCTGGGGTAAGGGGGCGAGTGGGGGGCATGGTTGGGCATTGAGTGGGGGGCATAGTTGGTCATTGAGTGGGGGGCATGGCTGGGCATTGAGTGGGGGGCATGGTTGGGCATTGAGTGGGGGGCATGGTTGAGCATTGAGTGGGGGGCATGGTTGGGCATTGAGTGTGAGGCATGGTTGGGCATTGAGTGGGGGGCATGGTTGGGCATTGAGTGGGGGGCATGGTTGAGCATTGAGTGGGGGGCATGGTTGGGCATTGAGTGGGGGGCATGGTTGGGCATTGAGTGGGGGGCATGGTTGAGCATTGTCCCGTGGATGCGCCGCCAACGGAGGGCAGAGCAGCGATGCTGACAACGAACGAGGGGGGGCGCGCGTGTCCACGCTGAGACAACTCGGCGGTGCGTCCCCAAATCACCGGTCGGGCAACTCGTGGCGCTCTCTGGCTCCGTCCCGTGTCCACCGTCCAGCCGCGAGAGCCTTGGACACTTTACGCGGTCAAATGCGGTGCGTGCGTCCCGTTCAAAACGGTGCTCTGTTCACAACACTTGCCCCAACAACCTGTGTAGGATACATGGGGCTTCTCTCTCTCTCTCCCGTGTGGTGTGTGTTTGTCTTTGTACGTGTAAACACGCAGTGTATATGTAAACACACAGTGTGACCACACAGTGTGACCACTGTGTTGTCGAGTAGAAGGTGAGACGCACTTGAGACAGGCGAGTGTCGAGTTCCTCTCCAGGGCTTCCGCCAGGTGCTGGGCGCCCGCGTCCGTGATGAAGTTCCAGCCCAGGCTGGAGACGGGGGGGAGGGAGGGGGAGGGGGTGATCGTACTTGTCGTGACTCGTCACGGAGGATTATTTTGCAGATGGTCCTCATGTTTGCTAGTGGCCGTGCTACCGTGAATCAGTGGCAATTATGAGAACCGGTCCTGGGCCTCTCCCCCCTAGGTCGACTGAGCCTCAAATGAGTATCTGGTGCGGTGCGTGCACATCGCCACTGGGGAGACAAAGACGGCCGGGCGTGGGGCTGGCCACCCACCCCCTCGTGTGCCGTCCCGGCCTTCATAGGTGCTCGCTCACAGCACTTGCCCCAAGAGTCTGTCAAGGCAATACGGGTGATCTGTGTCTTTGTGTGAGTGAGTGTGCGTGCATGTATAGTATGTGGACTGTGGTGGTTGTGATGTTGCGGTGGTTGTGCTATTTCCGGTTGGTGCGGTGGCGGTTGTTGCGTTGGTGGTTGTTTGTGGTGGCGGCGATGGTGGTATCTTACTCGAGCACTCGCAAGGCAGATTGGCCTCTCAGCGCCCGAGCGAGACACCTCGCCCCTTCGTCTCGGATCCCGTTCCCAAACATCCTGGCGACAAACACGGGGGGGGGGGGGAGGTGGAGCAGCAGCAGCACGGACGTGAGGCCCCGTGAGCGCGTCGCTCTCCACGCGGCCACAAGGGACGGGGGTGGCACCACCGCGACACCCTCGCCAAGCGACGGCCCAGACGCGGCACAGACAGGCGAGCTTGAGACTGACACTTCGGGGATACCGAGGCAATGCGACAAACGGCACAGACAGGCGAGTTTGAGACGGACACATCGGGGAGACCGAGGCAATGCGACAAACGGCACAGACGGTGTGAAGACAGTCACGAGGCCACGGGACGGGGAGATGGAAAGAGATGACACAGAGCGCGTCAATTCACAGCGCATAGACTATGGCACAGAGACCCGGGGGAGACGGACAGAAGCGTGCGGCACGGATCTCGAGTCAAGACCACGTGAGAGAGACACGTGGAGACAAAGAGACGCGACACGGGCCTCACTCGAGGCTGTGGATCATCGCCACGCCGGCTGCCAGCGCGCGCGCCCCGGCGGGTCCCACGCGGCAGTCGCGGAGCTGGAGGCGGCAGGGCGCCCTGGCGTGCAGGGCGGCGGCCGACAGCGCCCAGCACTCGTCGGCGCTCAGCGCCTGCCCGGCCACGTCGAGGCCGCCGTGGAGAGACGCCGCGAGGCGCCGCGTGACGCGCGGGCAGCCGAGCTCCCTGGCGCAGCGCGCGGCCCACACGGTCCCCGCTCCGCCCGGAGAGCCCCCGTGCAGCCAGCGACGGGACAGCCACCCCCACAGCATCCCCCGGACCCCCTCGTGCACGTCGTCGTCGTCATCATCGTCGTCGTCGTGAACATCATCGGCAGCAGCAATCGCGCCGCCGCGGCAGTCCGTGTCATCTTCATCTTTCTCGGCGGCGGTATCGCTGCTAGAATCATCGTCGTCACCTTTGCACTCCGCATCGGCATCCTCGTCAGGGGCAGGATCAGTGTCACTGCAAAGGTCTTCGTCCGCAAAGCAAGAGCCGCTCAGAGGTCGTGCGTGGATGTCCACCTTCGCGTCTCCCTTCCCTCTGTTTCCAAATCCCCAACGTCCACGTCCCGTTTCACGCATGCCAAGTTCTCCCAATCCCAAGTCTCCCCAACCCAGATCTCCCCACCCCACGTCTCCCCACCCCACGTCTCCATTCCCCAGCTCTTCCAATCCCACGCGTCGCAGGAAGGGGCGAAGTTGGGGCGAGAACAGCCCAAACACGAACAGCTCCGTGAGGTTGCCACTGGCACGAGCATCACCGCTCTCGCTAAAACTGCTGCTACTACGCTTGCTGCTACTGCTGCTACTGCTGCTACTACTGCTGCTACTGCTGCTAATGCTACTGCTGCTACTGCCGTCGCTCCGAATCCTGCGCTCCTCCCTCTCCCAGCGCGGTCCCAGGGGCCGCTCCAACGCCGCCTCCAGGGCCGCCTGAAGGTCTCCGCGGGCCCCGAGCGCCACCGCGTGAAGAGCCACCAGGAACTGGCGCAGGACCCCGCGGAGAGGCGGCGGCAGCGGGGCGAGGACTCCCTCGGAGCCGCAGTGGCCGCAAGCCGTCGGCGACCCCCCGCCGCTCCACGCGGCGCGCGCCATCTCCATCACCTCGTCCCCGCCGCGGCCGCCGAGGCCGAGCGCGCCGAAGAGGTGCGCGAACACCTCGGTGAGGCCGGGAGGACCGCGCTCCCCCACTCGGGGGTCCCTCCACAGTTGGCAGAGCACGGCGCAGAGGTGCGGGGAGCGAGAGGCGCTCCGCAGCGCCGGGTGCGCGTCCACCACCGCCGCCAGCTCGCCGCGACGCCGCGGATTCCCGGCCACTCGGGCCAGCGCCTCGCGCCGCTCCGCCGCCGAGAGGCGCCGCGGCTCCGACCTCCCGTCCAGCGGCACGGCTCCATCGAGCACGTCCTCCGGAAATCCGCGGCTCTGCGCGACGCAAACCCCGCACCCTCGGGGTTGCGCGGGGAACGCGCGACGGGGCTCGAGCTCCAGCGTTAGCTCGCGGGTGCCGCGAGGCAGACCCCCCCGGCTCGCGTCGCCGGCCGCACCCTCGACTCCGGGGTCCCGTCCGTCGGGGTCTTCGGGCCAGTCCCACCTGGCGGCCACGGTCTCCTCGAGTTGCCCCCAGAGCGCGCGCGCGGTGCGCTCTCCGCGGCACGTGGCGATGTCGAGGAGCTGCCGCGCGCGGTCGTGGCGCACGGCGTGGGAGCGGACGCGCTCGTAGTCCTCCCAGGAGATCGCGCGCGCCCCGAGCAGCGAGTCGAGCACGGGGGGCAGCAGCCCCGCGGCCAGGGCGCGAACGAGGGGCACGCGGTGCGCGAGGAGGCGCGCGGTGCACGGCGCTCGCTCCTCCTCCTCCGCCTCCATCGCTCGACCGCTGGGGCACACGGTGAGATGATGGGCGCACTGACGGGTCAGTGGCGAGATGTGAATGAGTGGCGAGTGAGTAATACAATGATTGGTGAGAGAGTGGTGAGTAAGCGGTGGGAAAGCGGTGAACTCGGATCCACACCGACCGCTCACCTCTACCGCCTTCCCTCTTCCACCAGCCGGGTGGAAGAGTCTCGCAGCCTCGGCCGGGAATGTGGAATGTCCTGCCTTGGCTCGATCGCGACGCCCGGGCGGGATCGAGATGAGAGCGGTCTCAGCTCCGCGCCGTTTGTTGACCGAGCGTCGGAGGCGAATCCGAACCCAGCGGGTCATGGGCTGGCGACGGGGAGTGGCCTGAGATCTGTTTCACGGGACAAACTTAGGATTGGCGAGAGCGATAAAGCTTTCTCCCGTAAATAGAACGCATGTTGACCGCAGCTCCTGGATTGATTCCCTGGAGCCCAGGCTGCGCCACCCAGCTTATCAATTAAACGTAATGCCTTACCATGGTGACCATGGTGACCATGGTGACGATGGTGGACGCGTCTCACGTGACTTGGGGAGCCCCGGTTGAAATGAAGACGGAGGAGACACCCGGTGTGCACGCGCGCATGTACACGTGTGGGGAGCGGTGGCGCAGTGGTTAACGCACTTACCCCTACGAACCCGGCAGAGACCAGAGGTACGATTCCCGACTCACGACTCGTATAAGTGGCGCGTATCTGAACCGGACCTGGGCTTCTCGAAGGTCGACTCAGCCTTAAATTAGTGCCTTGATGTGGTGTGTAAACATCAGCAATGGGAGACAAATGCGGCCGTGCGTGGTGCTGGCCATCCACCCCCTCGTGTGCCGTACGGGGCCTTCTTGGGTGCTGCTAATGTAATTTCCTCCAATAGTCTGATGAAGCTATACGGGGGGATATTCGTCCTTAGGCACGTGTGTGCCGTGCAGAGAGCTCGTTCGTGTTATCCGGCAGTCACCACGTCACGTGGGGACGAGTGAAGACGATCCGTGGGGTGGTCCCGAATCATGTGGATTGGGAAAACCCTGGACCTCGATGTCCCTCGTGATCATGACCACGCAGCGTGCACGCGGATCCTCAACAAGCTCTACGCACAGAGCATGAGGGTAGACGGAGGAGGAGCTGGAAGAAGAGGTTGGTGGGTGTAGTAGAAGAGGTGATGGGAGGGATGGAGGAAGTGGTTGGGGCGGTGGAGGTGGTGGTGGCAGGGGGTGGAAGGGGGGGGGGGTCAGGTGAGATGAGGACCACGTGGGAGCGGAGAGCGACTCCGCACCACGACCCTCGAGGCGGCAACCGCGACCCAGCGCGCACCCCCCCCCCCCCTCCCAGGCAACTCTTCTCCCTCGCCTGCAACTCCTCTGCACCCCCCCCCCCCCTCTCTCGCTCCTCGTGACATCTCTCGTTGTCTCTGCATTGCTCTCATCTCGCTGCAGGCATCTGCACCCATTCGGTCTCGTGTGAGCGAGTTGCTCGTCTCCAGCAAGGTTCCGAGAATTCCAAAAAAGTTGGACATCGCAACGCCGCGAGGGGCACTCTCTGCTGGCAAGGTGTGACCCCCCCACCCACCCCTTGCAGTGTCGCAGTGTCAGTCATCGCTGCGTTATGCGTGCGAGTGCTGCTGCACGCGATGGCTGAAACCGCGCTCCATGCAGCCCCGTGGGCTCTTAAAGTATCTCTCTCTCTCTGTTGACTCGCCGATTTGCCATCTCTCTCCACTGCATCGGACGCAGCGGGTAGGCAGTCCGGCCATGTACTCCAGTCTATGCGTCGTGAGCTGGTAGGTTGACTGACTGGCTGGCTGGCTGGCTATATGACTCGCTGACCTAGTATGTATGCTGAACTTCTTTCGCACCGTACATAGCCACCCGTGTTGATCCGAGGCACGGGAACTAGCTGGTTTGTAATCGGCGAATGGCCAGCCGACTCGCTCGCTGGCGAATTGGTTATCTGCCGAGCGTGGCTGGCAGAGACGACTGGCTGGCTTTGTTGCTGCATCGCCAACATTGGCTGCCTGAATAACCGAATGGCCGGCCGGCTGGCTGGCTGGCCTAGCTAGCTGGGCCGCTACATAGCTAGCGAGCCATCTGTGCCGGAGAGACAGATGGGAGGAGGAGGTGGTGGAAGATGGGTGACCGGCGAGATCGGTGACTGAATGGCCGGTTGGCTCGCTGGCAGGGCCGACCAACAGCCGATTACTTTCCCACGCGATTCCAATTTCATTCCATTCCAGCCCCACACTCACTCACGGATCCCCCCTCGCCCCCTCCAAACCCCCACCCTTAACCCCCCACCCCCTCCCCTCCACCGCCACCACCCGCGGCAATGGATCTGCCCTATTTATACCTCTCGCTGCGCCATCACGAGGGGGATGCGAGACGCCTCTTGAAACCCAAGCCAGTGGAGGCGAAACCCAAGCCAGGCGCTGTCCCTGGTGCTGATCCCAGCCCCGGCTGCTGCTCGTAAGGGCCAGTCGAGCCGGTCACGTCGTATGTTATGTTACATATGATACTTCTACATACAAGGGTTTGATGGCTGGCTGGCTGGATGGCGGGAGGGAGGGAGGCTCACGTCCAATGGACGTAGGTGTTGCTTGTTAAGTTCATGATTGACGATCATGATTTGAGATTGATACAGATGCTTCCAACTCGCCGGGGCGTCTCCGAAGCGCGTTGCATCTCACGTCGTCATCTCAACACATTTACAAGGAGCACCTCCTCCCCCCCCCACCCCCACCTGCAAGTGGCAGCTGTCTCTGTGCGGTCGCCGTGGACTCCCGAGGAGCCACGAGACTCGTGGGCTCTCCCAGCTCGCTCGCGGCTCTGCCCTCAGCGTCTCTGGTGGCCCTGAGCCAGTGAGGCACATTCCACATTCCCATGGCGGAGACCAAGGATAGCGGCGCCCTACCTGTCCGGTCCTTTGACCCTTTGACCCCCCCCGCCCCACCGGATGTTTGGATCTTAACGGGGGTGGGCCTGTTTAGAGTTGACTGAGAAAACACAAATAAACATAAATATTAAAAAAAAGAAATAAATGGAACTCCAGAGCCCCGCTAACCCCCAAACCCTCACCCCCAAATCCTCACCCCCTAACCCTAACCCCCAAACCTTCACCCCCTAAACCTAACCCCCAAACCCTAACCCCCTAACCCCCAACCCCCAAACCCTAACCCCCAAACCCTAACCCCCAAAACCCTAACCCCCAAACCCTAACCCCCAAACCCTAACCCCCAAACACTAGCCCCCAAACCCTAACCCCCAAAACCCTAACCCCCAAACCCTAACCCCCAACCCCCAAACCCTAACCCCCAAACACTAGCCCCCAAACCCTAACCCCCAAAACCCTAACCCCCAAACCCTAACCCCCTAACCCCCAACCCCCAAACCCTAACCTCCAAACCCTCACCCCCTACCCCCAACCCCCTACCCCCAACCCCCAACCCCTGGGCGACCCCTCTAGGTCACCCCCGACCCCGCATTGGCGCCGACTGTTCTGGGCTGTCCCGCGGAGCGAAACGTCAAACTTTGAAGTCGCGAGTCCAACGCTCTTGTCACAGGGCACGTGACGTCACGGCTTTATCAGAACGAGAACGCTACAGTGCGGTGACTGCGGGGCTCTGACGCAGCGCCAAGCCGTGCATCATTAATGCCTCGCTCATGAATGGGGCAATTGAATTAGGAGCGCGCATCCATCAGAGCCGGGAGGACGATCCACTACAGGGAAGGTGCCCGACTCCTCCTGGAGCCGCTGGTGGGGGGGTGGGGTGTGGGCATGCCACACGTGACTCCGGCTCCTCCCACGTGGAGACACTCGTTGAATTGGCCGACAACACCTTCGTATGTAGAGGACGTCGGAGCTTGGGCAACTGTTGGTGCCGAGTCACTGCGCGGCTGCCTCTGTCTGGTTGTTCCAAGCGCTGGCCCCGTGTGGCGGTGGTGGCTACGCTGCTGCACGTGGCAGTGCGATCCAGTGCTGTGGAGGCAGCAGCGAGGGTTGGTGGGTCACCGCACAGATGGGTTGTGGAATTCCCCCCCCCTCGTGAGCGTCGAGGGGGCCGCAGTACTCTGGCTCGCCAGGATAAGGCGGCACATCAACAACTCGGAGTCCGTCTGTTTTGTTTGTGCGGGGTAGAGTGTTTCACCCTCGCACGCCAGGGTATTCTCAAACCTGTGCACACTCGCGTCTCAGTGTCACACTCTCAGTGTCACACTCTCAGTGTCACTCAGTGTCACTCAGTGTCACACTCTCAGTGTCACACTCACAGTGTCACTCTCTCAGTGTGACACTCTCAGTGTCTTAGTGTCACTTTCTCAGTGTCACACTCACAGTGTCACACTCTCAGTGTCACTCTCCCAGTGTCGCACTTTCTCATTTGCAGGCTGCTGCCGCTGCTGCCGCTGCCGCTGTCCTTGTGCTGAACGCAGCGCCGCTCTTAAGATTCCGTCCACGTGGTGATGGCGCAGAGCAGAGGTGCAGAGAGATGTCTCTTTCCTCTCTCGTCCATCTCCCTCCCCCTCCCCCCGCGTCACTTCTCTCCGCCCTTCCTCTCTTCCTCTCATCTCCACCTCTTTTATTACGTTTTATTTCCCTCTGTGACTCGATCGATCCTCCCCCCCCCTATTGCCCCCTCATCTTCTTGCCTCTGATCCCCACTCTCCTCCTACCTCTTCTCTCTTTCTCCCCCCTCGTATCCATCCTCCTCCATCCCTCCCTCCCTCCCTCCCTCCCTCCATCCCTCCCTCCCTCCCTCCATCCCTCCCTTTCTCCCTCCATCCCCCCATCCCTCCCTCCCTCCATCCCTCCCTCCCTCCATCCCTCCCTCCCTCCATCCCTCCCTCCATCCCTCCCTCCCCTGTCCCCCACGCCGTTAACACACCACGTGCCGCCTTTCCACTCCTCTGACGCGGCTGCTCTGCTGCTGAACCGCAATCACCAGGATTTAGTGGGTACTGCAGAGGGGGGGGGGGGGTGCGGCCATGTGGGGGTGGGGGGAGAACGATGCTGGGGGGCCCAGCTTATGAGCCGTGAAGGTGACGCGCACACGCCGCGTGTGTCTGGGGGGGGGGGGGGTGGAAGCGATGGCGACACAGTGGTGAGCGTGCTGCGTTACGAACCCGGCGACCCGAGTTCGAATCCCGGCTTCGGCCATCATCGGTGGAGATGATCTGAACCGTTCGATCTCGGTAGGGCCTTCCATCGGTGTGTAAGCACTGGGGAGACAAAGGCGTCCGGGCGTGGTGCTGGCCACACCACCCCCTCCCCCTGGTGCGCTGTGGTTGCCTTCATAGCACTTGTGTCCATCTGTTCCGTCTGTGTGGGATCGAGTGTTTCCCCGTCGCACGCCCGGGTTTTTCTCCCACGTGTGCACACGGGCGCCTCTGTGCACACACTCCATCTCTCTCTCGTCTCACGTCTGTGGAGGGGCCAGTGTGGACTCGAGTGTTGGGGCTACAGTGAGGACTAGTTCAGGGTCAGAACAATGGGTTTAGTGGGCCGAGCGTTGAGCACAGGATGAGAACCAGGGTCAGGACTAGGGCCCGTGCTACTGCCACAGCCGGTGTCAATACTTGGGAAAGGGCGAGTCTCGGGTTATTGTCGAGTTTCAGCTCAGGGCCAGGGTCAGGCCGAGAGTTTATCTGTTGCCGCTTGTGTTGGGGACCGGGTCAGGGGCTCGTGTCCATCACGCGCTGGCCGCGGTGACGTCTGGCCGCCTCGTGACACGGCGGAGGCAAGTGGCGTTGACCCAGACACCACCGCGTTGACCCAGACACCGCTGCGTTGACCCAGACACCGCCGCGTTGACCCAGACACCGCCGCGTTGACCCAGACACCACTGCTTTGACCCAGACACCGCGGCGTTGACCCAGACACCGCCGCGTTGACCCAGACACCGCCGCGTTGACCCAGACACCGCTGCCTTGACCCAGACACCGCTGCCTTGACCCAGACACCGCTGCCTTGACCCAGACACCGCCGCGTTGACCCAGACACCGCTGCCTTGACCCAGACACCGCTGCCTTGACCCAGACACCGCCGCGTTGACCCAGACACCGCCGCGTTGACCCAGACACCGCCGCGTTGACCCAGACACTGCTGCGTCGCAGAGCCCCGCGGGGTCTCCGCACGCTGGCGCGGCACGGCGCTCGCTGCTGAACGACGTTTCAGGTCGGCAGGCCGCTCGAGGGAAGACCGTGACGGCACAACTCCCAGCCGCCTTTGTCCTCCCTGCTACTCGTTTGAGGCCGGATCGACCTAGGGGAGACCCAGGCGCCGTTCGTGTATCACTCGAGACTTGAAATTGCTACACGTCTTTCTGCGTCACGTGCAACACGTGCACGCACACGTTTACACACACAAACACGTGTACACACACAGATACGTTTACACACACAGACACGTGTACACACAGACACGTATACACACACACGTGTACACACACACACACGTATACACACACACGTGTACACACACACACACGTGTACACACACAGACACGTGTACACATACAGACACGTGTACACACACACTCGTGTACACACAGACAGACACGTGTACACACACACACGTATACACACACAGACACGTGTACACACACACCCCCGCGTGCCATTAACGCAGACAGCGTTAATTGCTCGGCGCTTCACGTTGGACGTGTTTAACGATCATCGGTCGCGTGCAGCACGGAATTCGTTAATTTGCGTGGCAGTGAGAGCATTGGTGGGTGGCTGGCACCTTCGATTTAGCACGGTTAGCTACGTACGGCGCGAAAGAAGTACAACATGCATACATGGTCGCAAGCACTGAAGTGTTGGAGTCCCCTCGCTTCGATGGAGGTCTCCCCGTAATGGCACTCGCACTCCTTGCTCGCGCACAACTCGACAGTAGCCGAGAGTAGACGTCACCGCTCGCTCTGCCTGGCGTCCTTTGGAGCGGCAAACCCCTCGGCTGCACCGTGGAGGAGTCTCCGAACTTGGAGACCGAGAGATCGTGGCCGGCGTCTAGGGAGTAGCAGCTGCACATCAGCGTTCTGCAGTGGAGATTCAAGCACGGCTGTCGGGCGTCGCGGTGGCTAGGAGATGTTAACTCCCTCGCGCGGTATACAGGGAGGTCGTGGGTTCTATACCGACCCTGACGCCTGCTGCTGCTGCTGTATATTTGGAGTTTGCTTGTCTCTCGCCACGTGGTGGCGTGGATTTGTCTCCCGGGTCGTGAGGTTTTCCCCTCCGCGTTTAGGATCGACATCACCACGCGTTCGAGTATTTTGCCTGCTGCTACACGTTTCCACGTGGTTGATGATGATGGGCCACTTGATTGAGCGATACTTTGTGATGGCCAGGCCACTTCTCAAGGAGCGGCTCCACGGCCGGGTTGGAGTTCGCGTGCTGGAGGTAGCAGGGCCCCCTAGCGGAGATCGTGGCTTGGTGTGGGGGGGGGGGGGGCAGCAGCAGCAGCAGCACCACGATGCTGTCCACACGCAGCGTGACCGTTACACCTTCACTGTGGAGCCCCGCGCCTACAGCACCCGGCAAGCCCCCGTGGTGACTGACACATCCACCATACACAAGGACTTGGATTGATCTCTGTGTGTGTTTAGCATGTATCTCTATGGTATGCATTTATGTGTGTCTTTATGGTATGTGATTCTGTGTGTATGTATTTCAGTGTGTGTATGTCATTCTGAGTGCATGTATGGTGTTATTTCTGTGTGTGCGAGTGTAATTCTGTGTAATGTACGGTATGTATTTCTGTGTATGGGAGTGTATGTACATGTATGGTATGTACTCTTAGTTGTTTCGGTAAAAATAAAACAATAAAAATCACGACGTTTCGGAGGCAACACAAGTCTCCGTCATCAGGTGGGACCGTCACAGCCAGATTTTCTGCATCAAGTGAGGCAAGGATTCAAGATGTAATCGCTTAAATGCAATCCCTTAAATGCAAGTTGCATTTAAGGGATTACATCTTGAATCATTGCCTCACTTGATGCAGCAAATCTGGCTGTGACGGTCCCACCTGATGACGGAGACTTGTGTTGCCTCCAAAACGTCGTGATTTTTATTGTTTTATTTTTATTAATTTCATTTTTTACCTACGTGACTTTACCGAAAGAACTAAGAGTATGAATCCTTGCAGTCACGAAAGCTTCAAATCTAGAATGTATGGTATGTATCTGTGTGAGTCTATTAATTATGTTTGTGTGAGTGTATGTATCTGTGTGTGTATGTATGGTATGTATATGTGTGTATGTATGGTATGTATCTGTGTGTGTATGTATGGTATGTATCTGTGTGAGTCTATTCATTCTCTGTGTGAGTGTATGTATCTGTGTGTGTATGTATGGTATGTATATGTGTGTATGTATGGTATGTATCTGTGTGTGTGTAACAATAAGTACCCCCCTAACCCATCCGTCCCCTGAGCCCCCACCCCACATTGCACTGCAGCTGTCGTGCTCCAGTGCAGCTCAGAGAGAGAGAGAGAGTCGGAGAGAGGGAATGAGTAGAATCGAGAGGCAGGGGAGAGAAACGGAGAGAGAGGAGAGCTGGAATAGAGGACGGCGAGAGCGAGAAAGTGAGAGGACGGGAAGAGGGGGAGAAACGGATGGGAAGGAGAGAGATTGCGAGGGAGGGAGAGAGGGACAGATAGGGAGAGAGGGGTGAGAGGGAGAGAGGGGGGGAGAGAGAGGGAGGTGGCGTTGAGACGGAGGGAAGCGGAGAGAGAGAGAGAGAGAGCGGGCGAAAGCTTGTAGAGAGAAATGAGAAGCGGAGACACAGAGGGAGCTGAGAGAGAAATAGGAAGAACGGGAGAGAGGGGGGAGAGGAAGAGGAGAGTAGGCGAGAGAGAGAGAATCTCTCCCAGCACCTCTCCCCGGGGATCCCTGCTCGGCTCGCGGCACGCGTCTTCCCGGCACCAGCAGCGGCACCAGCAGCGGCACCAGCAGCGGCTCGGCACACGCAACGTGAGTGCGCCGTGACACTCGATTCGCGCGCGTGCGTCTACTGGAGCGGAGAGACACACACACACACGGGGACAGAGCGGCGAGACACTTACAGAGACGGGGAGGTAAGGGAGACGCGGGGAGAGAGACGAGGCGACTCAAGGGTGGACAGAGAGACAGGAACGACACGGAGAGAGAGAGAGGAGCGCATGGGGAAATGGGGAGATGCAGGGACAGACGGAGGGGAGACGCGCGGAAACAGAGACGCAGCTAGGCAAGGGGGGGTGATTCAGGGAATACACAGGAGAGACACGGGGAGGGGGAGAAAGACACGGGGAGAGACAGAGAGACACGGGGAGGGAGAGAGAGAGACACGGGGAGGGAGAGAGAGAGACACGGGAGGGACAGAGAGACACGGAGAGGGAGAGAGAGAGACACGGGAGGGGAGCGAGCGAGGCTGCTCGTTCACAGCCGCTGTCACCGCAGTCGCAGTGCGTCCCAACGTCAACACGGGACCCTGGGAGATCACTCGCGGACCCCACTCCCGCGTAACTCCCGTTCCCCCCCAACCCCCATTTTGCCATGCTCGTGGGGGTATCCCCTAAAACCCCTTCGAGCCCCCCCCCCTCCCCTGCTGCTGTGTAAAGTTCCTGCGGGTTTGTGTGTCGCGTGTGAAGCCACGTGCCTGCAACGTTGACGGCCATTGCGGCTCTCTGTGATTTCTGTTGGCCCGTCCCGCACCCCCTGAAGACCCCCTCCCCACCAAGGACTCACTAATACCCCCCCCCCCCCTCTTAATCGCCATGCTCCACGCGTTGCTTGGACTCCCATGGCCGCTGCGCTCGTGGCGTTTATTCCTTGGAGGCGGAGGCGGTGATGGGAAGACGCCGTTGTTGTTTGTTGATGTTGTTGTTGACGCATTCACTTTGCTCCTCCCACACCTCTGATGTGCTCCCTCCTCCTCCCATCACCATCACCACCACCGTATGTCTTTACATCGATATCATCATCGCCACTCACGTGACTATCGTGATAATCAACAATATCGTCGTCGTGGCCGTAAATATCTCTCCCTTAACGTAACGATAACCACTCCATCATAACCCCATCATCATCATCACTCTAATACACACCATCACCATCATCATCGCCATAATCACTCGTACAGCTAGCATCGCTTCTATCAAATAAATACACACGAATATAAACAATCATCATCACGCCAACGAATGTCAGCATCACTCTGCCATCACCATTTACGTAAATGTCATCCTAACGCCATCATAATCATCATCAGCCCCCCCCCCATCACCACCATCACCACCATCATCATCCCCCATCACCACCACTACCACCACCACCATCACCATCATCATCCCCCATCACCACCACCACCACCACCATCATCATCACCACAACATTGCCCGCTACAGGTCAGGGACAGGTCGCTCCGTGGTGGCTGCCATCAGATCGCGATCGCTCCCAGCTCCTCTGCGTCACCGCCGCTCCTCCTGAAACATTCAACAGATAAACACGCGCCAATTGGGGGGGGGGGGGGCAGGGGAGGAGGGGGTGGGGGCTGTAGTGGGGGTGGGTGGGGGTTAGGAAGGAAGGGTCCACGGTGCTGATGAATAGAGGCAAGCGGGGACCTTCTCTGTCTCTGAATATTTTCCGGGTTGCTGGTGGAATAGATGGAGTAGTGTTACAGTAGGTATACTGGATGCGGTGTGCCGAGTAGGGATACATGAATATATCGGGGTTCTCTGTTCGACTGCAGTAGGCGGAGCGTGACTCGTAGTCGTAGTCGTAGTAGCCACATCCGTTGCGAGAGGAGGAATACTTGACGTGGTGTGCAGGGTGGCAGGTGGTGTCGTGGTGAGTGGCGCTTGAGTTGATACAGCGAGTGGCTCGGAGATTATTGCTCCTGCACGCACGCGGTGGGGGGCGGGGGCGGGGGCTGAGGGGGGGCTCGCGTCGATTCTCGATGGGGAGTCGGATCGCACGTGGGGTTAGTGGTGGCCGCTGCTGGTGATGGTGGTTGCTCGCTAACAGCACTTGCCCCAACAGTCTGTCGAGGCTATACGGTGGATATTTATCTTTGGTCGTGGTGAGAGTCGTGCTGGTCGTAGTTGCGTTGTTGGTAGCGGTAGTGGCCACTCACTGTTCGCCGTACCTGCAGTGCTAGTGTCAGTGATACAGGAGGAGGGGGGGGGGGTTATCGTGACCATGCTGCTGGCAGCAATAGCTGCGGTGGCGGTGGCGGTGTGGGCCATCGGCAGTTGGCGAGAGTTGACCGCTCGAGGTTTGTGACGCTGCTGGTAGCTGAGTCGGTGCTCGCTGTTAACCCGAGCATGAATCACCGTCATCATCAGCGTCGTGTCAACGAGCTCCCTCGTCAGTCCGCGCTGTAGCGAGCGAGGGGGGGGTCCCTTCTCTGCTCCCAACTTGCCCCTCCCGTGGACGCGATGACATCCGCCCTAATTTTCACGGAGGTCACGGACGTCCGTAAATCTTCGGACGGGGTCATTCATCAGATCCCGACTCTGTGGGTGCCCGGGGGGTGCCACGAGGTTTAACTCATCAAGTAATTAATTAAGCAATTAATTATTAATTAGCAGCCGCGATCAGATTTCATCCAATTCTGATTCAGCCGCGGGGGCAGCCGTGCTTTTGGAACCAGCGGTTCCAACCTCAAAATACGACGAACTTGCGGGGTCAAGGTCCCGGTGGGGTCCTTGTGCCGTGGGGGGCGAGGCTGGAGGAGGAGGCGGGGGCGGGGGTGGGGGCGGGGGCCAGGTCCCCCCCGGCCAGCGAGGGGACCTCCCCGTGGCGGCGAGGGGACCATGTTCACGCTGTTCCGGCCGGGCTGCTGCAGTCTGCTGAAGAGGCCCTGCTGCCCGGCGCACGCAGCCAGGGACGAGGCGGCGGTGTCCTTCTACGAGCAGATCACGGTGATCAGGTGAGCGGGCACACGGGGGGGGAGGTGGGGGGGGGGGCACCGTGCCACGTGGAGGGGAGAGGCCGACGCAGCCTCGAGGGCCCTCCTCGCGCGGAGGCTGCCTTCCGCCGGCAGTGGCAGGGAAGGGGGCAATTGCAGGGCTGCGCCTCTATCTGTTTATTCTTTAGCGAGATGACAGAAGAGGTATCGACAAGAGACGGAGATGTAGCGAGCTTGGCGAGGTGTAACCAATAATAAATATGATGTAGTCAGATGGGAAGGGAGATGCAGACGAGCTAGAAACGATGGATTAATTGATTTTTTTTAATGTTAATTGTTTCGTTGTGTTTATTAGGTTTGCTATTCAGGTGATGATTGATGCAGCTCCCCCCCCCCCCCCTCATGTTTTAATGATTCCGAGACCCCCTGGTCTACTTGGGGCCCCATGCTTTTGTTTGTTTGGTTATTCACAACTCTCGTTGTCAACCCACTGCCACACCTCACCGCGTCGGTCCGTGCGGGTCGGCGAATGTGGAGGGTTGGACTCCAGATCTCGCTCGCCACTGATGTTAGCCGCCTCCGGGAACTCAACGCAGGTGGCGGCCCGCCTCATGGTGCAGTGCGCTAACAACTGCGCCACCGCTCCGCTGTAGCCGCACACCACATTGGCTCCTGACTGCCTCTGAGTCTGGATTTCAGTGTGAGCGCCTGAATAGGCGCTCGCGAACAGCGCTCGTACTCACAGTCAGCAAGGTTGTCAGGGGCTCGTTGTACGTGTGAGCACGTGTCTGTGTGTGTGTGGGAGTCTACACGTGTGTGTGTGTATCTACCTGGGGCGGTGTGTAAACATCGCCAATAGGGAGACAAAGGCGGCCGGGCATTGTGCTGGCCACCCCACCGCCTCGTGTGCCGAGCTGGACTTCATCGGTGCTACTCGCTAACAGCACTTGCCCCGACAGTCTGTCTAGGCAGTGCGTGTGTACACGTGCATACACACACACAGACACACGTGTACACACGTGTGTGTGTGTGTGCAATGCGTGTGCTGTGTGTACACGAACGAGTGTCTGTGTGTACATGTATACGTAGTGCGTGTGTGCGCTGCGCGTGTTGAGCTGACCGCCCTACGAGTTGAATACTGATGGCAAGTGCGCATCGCTGCCTCTCACGCAGACAGCCCTCCCGGCCCCCATCAGCGGCACCCACACAGGGAGACGGCGCGTGGCCGCTGTCTTGTCCCAGGCGAACCCGGCCACCCGAGTTCAATTCCCGCTCGCGGCCACCAACGCCAGCTACGATTATTCTGAACCGGCCCTTTGCCTCCCCTAGGTCGACTCGGCCTCAAATGAGTACCTTGTGGGGTGTGTAGATATCGCGGCTAGGGAGACAAAGGCGGCCGGGCGTGGTGCTGGAAACCCCCCACCCCTTCGTTTGCCGTACCGGCCTTCGTAGGTGCTCGCTCTAAGGGCACTCACCCATCTCTCATCGCCAACCCCCTCCACTCCTCTGCCCCTCTCCTCCATCACCCTCCCCCCATCTCTCTCTCATTCATCTCCGGCGCCCATCTCTATCCCTCACGCATCGCTCCCTATATCTCCTCCTACATCCCTCTCCCATCCACCTGCATCCCTCTCTTCCCCTACACAACCATCTCCTATCTATTCTCAAACTCTCTCATCCATCTCTCTCCCCTCCCTCCGCTTCTCCCCCCTCCCTCCTCCTCCTCTCCCGCACGCTCGCTGTGTGCTAATGGCCGGGATGGGAAGCCGCCTGACCTTGAATCATCGGCTCCTTCGCGCCTGCGCCGCTCTCACAGCGAGAGAGCCGCCGCTGGTGCCACTACCGGCGCGCGCGTGACGAGGTGGAGGTGGAGGGAGGTTGGATGAGGGAGGTGGATGACGAGGAGGAGGAGGAGGAGGGAGAGGCAACACCACCACTACCATCTCTCTGTCGCTGGTCTGCGCGTGATGTAACCGCGGCGTTTGCGTGTGTGTTTGTGCGTGTGTGTTTGTGCGTGTGTGTTTGTGCGTGTGTGTTTGTGCGTGTGTGTTTGTGCGCGTGCGAGTGTGTGTGCGTGTGTGTTTGTGCGTGTGCGAGTGTGTGTGCGTGCGTGTGCGAGTGTGTGTCTGCGTGTGTGTTTGTGCGTGTGTGTTTGTGCGTGTGTGTTTGTGCGTGTGTGTTTGTGCGTGTGCGAGTGTGTGTCTGCGTGTGTGTGCGTGTTTATTGTGCGCGTGTGTGTTTATTGTGTGTGTGCGCGCGTGTTCTGTGTACGGGAGCATGTGCACGTCCGGGTGTTTATCTCTTTGTCACGGTGTGCGCGCGCGTGCCCGCCCGCCCGCGTGTCTGTGCATCTCTCTGTGCGCGTGCACCCCCGTCTGCATGCTCATCTCTTTGTCTCCGTCTCTGTGTCTCTCCGTCTCTCCGTCTCCGTGCACGGCGATCCACAGTGTGGAGAAACCTCTTCTCGGAACCACTGCTCTGATGTGAGTACGATCCCCACCCCCCACCCCTCCCTCCACGCCCCTCCAACCCCGACCCTACATCGTCAAGGTTGGGCTCCGGGCGAGGGCTATTCTGACCTGCGCCGCGTTCACCCGCGACCCGCGGTGACCTCTGAGTGCGCGCGGTCGTCACGGGAGCTCACGCCGGGACCCCTCGCGAGAGGAGACCGGACCCCGGGTGGGGCGGGAGGAGGGGGGGGGTGACTTCGAGGGGGTAGGGGACTGCGGATGAGGAAGGGGATCTAAGTGGCTGGCTGGGTGGGTGGGCGAGCAGAGGGGGTGATTGATGCCGTCGCCGTCTCCCGAGGATGAGTGGCGAGTGGAGATTGCGTAGCCGTCTGCTGAGAAATGTAAAGGTCAGGGTGTGTGAATGGATGAGTGGCTGGATTGACAGATGAATGAATGGATGCTTGCTTATACGGATGAATGGATGGATGGCTGAATGAAGGGATTGAAGTACAGTGTGAGTGAGTGAGTGCATGGGCGGTATAATTCGACGAAAGAATGAATTAATGGGTTAAGTGGATTGACATGAATGAATGAATGAATAAAGCGGTGGGTGGATACATTACTTAACCAACGAATTAATATATGAATGGATCAATGAACGGGCGAATCTTTCTCCAGATACATGAATGAACGGGCATATTGATGATTAGTAGATATATAGGATGTATATCGATGGATGAATGAAGGCATTGACCTATCAGCGAACGAATGGATGGGTGAGTGAATACGTTACTGAATGAGTGGATTCATGTATGTATGTATGCATAATGGCTGAATGTATGGCTTAATTGAATGTATAAACGTCGTCTTAATTGATGAATGTGTACAATCATTAATTATTCACACTACCGACTTGGAGAGGCCATGACTCAGAGAGGTCGTGTTGGGTCGAGTGAGTTCATCTCCTCACCCAGTGACGTCATCTCCTCACCCAGTGACGTCATCTCTTCACTGAGTGAGTTCATCTCCTCACCCAGTGAGTTCATCTCCTCACTGAGTGACGTCGTCTCCTCACCCAGTGAGTTCATCTCCTCACTGAGTGAGTTCATCTCCTCACTGAGTGACGTCATCTCCTCACTGAGTGAGTTCATCTCCTCACTGAGTGACGTCATCTCCTCACCCAGTGAGTTCATCTCCTCACCCAGTGAGTTCATCTCCTCACCCAGTGACGTCATCTCCTCACCCAGTGAGTTCATCTCCTCACCCAGTGACGTCATCTCCTCACCCAGTGAGTTAATCTCCTCAGCCAGTGACGTCATCTCCTCACCCAGTGAGTTCATCTCCTCACCCAGTGACGTCATCTTCTCACCCAGTGAAATCATCTCCTCACCCAGTGACGTCATCTCCTCACCCAGTGAGTTCATCTCCTCATCCAGTGAGTTCATCTCCTCACTGAGTGACGTCATCTCCTCACTGAGTGACGTCATCTCCTCACTGAGTGAGTTCATCTCCTCACCCAGTGACGTCATCTCCTCACCCAGTGAGTTCATCTCCTCACCCAGCGAGTTCATCTCCTCACTGAGTGACGTCATTTCCTCACCCAGTGACGTCATCTCTTCACCCAGTGAGTTCATCTCCTCACTGAGTGAGTTCATCTCCTCACTGAGTGACGTCATCTCCTCACCCAGTGAGTTCATCTCCTCACCCAGTGACGTCATCTCCTCACTGAGTGACGTCATCTCTCTCACCAAGTGAGTTCATCTCCTCACCCAGTGAGTTCATCTCCTCACCCAGTGACGTCATCTCCTCACTGAGTGAGTTCATCACCTCACCCAGTGAGTTCATCTCCTCACTGAGTGAGTTCATCTCCTCACCCAGTGACGTCATCTCCTCACCCAGTGACGTAATCTCCTCACCCAGTGACGTCATCTCCTCACTGAGTGAGTTCATCACCTCACCCAGTGAGTTCATCTCCTCACTGAGTGAGTTCATCTCCTCACCCAGTGACGTCATCTCCTCACCCAGGAAGTTCATCTCCTCACTGAGTGAGTTCATCTCCCTCGCCAGAGAGAGATGCTGCAGTTTGTAAGAATGTCTTCCTTGATTGATCGGAAAATTCAACAAATTGTTCCACGTTGGTGCTGCTGATGATGCGTTGGCAGTGATTGGTGCACAAACAATAACAGCAACTCAACACCTTCCTTATCAATAACAACAACGACAACGCCATGTGTGTGTGTGTGTGACCTTTAAAATATATAACAGGCGACGTTTCAGGTAATGGCCCTTCGTCATAGCACATACATACGGAGGCAGAGAGAGAGATGGAGAGGGAATGGATAATACGAGTTGGACAATGCACTTGTTTACGCCAGGCTTGAGCGGATGTATATGGAGATTTATGTTTGATAGCGGAGGGATCACAGTGGGGGTGGCCACACAGAAGCCACGTGATTTACGAGAGGCTTGAGCTGACGTCCACATTGGTTACATTGGAGACAGAACATCCACGACCAGTCTACGCGTGCGTGCGTGTGTGTGTAGCGCGCTGCAATACGAACCCGGCAACCCGGGTTCGATTCCCGCTCACGGCCAACACCAGTGACGGTTATCTGAACCGGTCCTGGTCCTCCCCTAGGTCGACTAAGCCTCAAATGAGTACCTGGTGCGGTGTGTAAACAACGCCACTGGGGAGACAAAGGCGGTCGGGCGTGGGGCTGAACACCCACCCCCTCGTGTGCTGTACCGGCCTTCACAGGTGCTCGCTAACAGCACTTGCTCCAACAGTCTGTTGAAGGCTATACGGGGGATCTTTAGTATAATATGCACGTGTATTGTATGTGCGTATTGCTAAACTCTGATTACAACTTGAACAACGGTGCAGTTTGTTGCTAACCGCTTGACGTTTTGACTCTTTGCCCAACAAATGTTTTTTTTTCTCTCTCGTAATTTTTACAAATTATTATAATTCGAGAAACCTCGCTGATGATGCCCCCCCCCCACCCCCTCCGCCGCGTGGCACGCGTGAGCCTCCGGCGGGGAGCCGGGAGGCTGCGCGGCTTCGCTGGCGGCGCTCGCTCGAACCGGAGGCAATTTGCGCACGCGGCCAATAAACCAGCGCGCCCCAGCCCGCGGCGGTGACCTTTGTGGCGAGGATTGATGACCCCACGGCGTCGTCGGCGGCGGGGCCTCTTTCCATTGGCCCCGTGCGAGGACTGTGAGCCGTGGACGCAGCGGTCCGCGTTCCCACATTCGTCAATAACAACTCCGTCAGGGTTTATATGGTCGGCGACGTTTCGGGCAATGGGCCTTGTTCGCAGGTGCATAAGAAGAGGCCAGAGGGGTGACGTGGCGAGCCATCTCTGAACCGCTCCTAGGTTACCCTCCCCCTCCCCACCCCGCGTTTACCAATCCCCGTTGACCAGCGTGGTGAGGTATGGTCAAACAACAACCCTCATGAGCGAGACTGTGGGAAGCCCTTCACCCAACGGTAGATCGACACAGGCGTGTAATCGTGTGCTCTGTGTGTGTATGTATGGTGTGTGTTTGATATTTAACAACAACGAGCAGAGCACCAGGTGGCTAAAACGCCGCAAGCTAGCGCAGCGGGGTGCACAGGTGGTGCGTCGACCGGCCATCTCAGTCGGTCAACCCGTGAATGGCACCTGGAGTCTGTCCCGTCACCTCCTGCCAGCGAGCCTTCGACGCTTCACGTGGCAGCCTCAAAGTGCACCTGGCCTGGCACAGGCACCGTGGTGACGTCTCTTCCACTTAGTGGCAATTAATGTTGTTGTTGTTTGTACGTTTGGGAAGCGGTGGTATAGCGGTGAATGCGCTGCGCTCAGCATACACAACACATTCATTCATTCTACATTTACAACACATTTATTCTACATATGTCGTGACTGACTCAGAGACACTAAGAGTAGGTGGCACTGTTGTTTATGAACACGGCCTGACAGTAACACTTAGTAACTAAAGTTCCCAGTCAGCACAGCTGGCAGACCGCCTGACTGGCGACGCTGAGACGGTGAAGACTCCGGCAGCAGCAGCACGACGGTGACCCCCCCCCACTCCACACGACAGCCCCGAGGTCCTCTCCCAGGGCCCCTCTTACACTGTCAGCGTGGCCTGGCTCCGCCCCCGACCACTCCCCCTTCTAGAACCTACCAGCGGGTTCCTCGACGTGCCCCTTCCGTGACCTTTCCCCTAGATCCCTCTCTGGTCTATCACGTGACCTGCTGTCAGCCAGGGCTGCTGTGAGCTGCAGATTCCCTTCCCTGCCAGCAGCCAGCGCTATGCTGCTACGTCACCGAGTCTATGTCACTACACATACATTCATTTAACATTCACAACACATTTATTAATTCTACATACACAACACATTCATTCATTTTACATACACAACACATACAACATACATACATTCATTGTACATTCACAACACATTTATGAATTCTACATACACAACACATTCATTAATTTTACATACACAACACATTCATTCATTTTACAAACACAACACATGCATTCTACATTCACAACACATTCATTAATTCTACATATACAACACATTTATTAATTATACATACACGACACATTAATTCTACACAACACATTAATTCATTCTTCATACTCAACACTTGCTGTGCCACCGCTCAACTAGGGCTTGTTGCGGATCAGCTGCTCGATTGTTCATGTCCTGGCTCGGAGTCGCCAGCGATTCGCTCGCTCCTCGGCGATTCGGGGTCACGATTTGCTCCGCTCATCATCATTTTATTGGGCGCGTGGGACGTGCGGCATCCCACGACGGACGCCCCGCGATGCGATTCTTTAAACGAGTGGCTCAGCAACACCACCCCGCCCACGTGTTCGTTGTGTGTGGCCACAGCAGGGGGAGCGGTGGCGCATCGGTTAGCGCGCCGTGCTGCGAACCCGGCGACTCGTGTTTGATTCCCGCGAAAAGCCCCCAAGACTGGTGACGATTATTTGAAATCGATCCTGGGTCGCTCCTAGGTCGACTCGGCCTCAAATGAGTACCTGGTGTGGTGTGTAATCATCGCCACTGGGGAGACAAAGTAGGTCGGGCGTGGTGCTGGCCACCCACCCCCTCGTGTGCCGTGCCGGCCTTCATAGCTACTCGCGAACAGCACTTGCCCCAACAGTCTGTTAACGCCATCCGTGGGATCTTTGCTTTTGGCCTTAAGAGGAAACACACCTCTGTCGATACATACCGGGCGACGTTTCGTTCAACGGACTTTCTTTGTAGGTCACGAACGATTCGTACGCGGTTCGACGCACGTGCAGTGAGCGAAGGGATTTAGCAAAACAGTTTGGATGGGTGAATCGAGAGTGAAAGTGCCACTTAGTGGATCGGGGAAGGAGCAGAGAGAGCGAGTGGGAGAAGCGGATGGAGAGAGAGTAATGGGGGTGGCTGGGGGGGGGCAGATAAAAATTGGGGAGAGCAGAGAGAGGAGAGGGATGGAGAAGAGAGAGAAAAATAAGGAAATGAGTGAAGGTGGGAGAGGATGAGAGTGTAGGGAGAGGGGAGAGCGGAGGGAGATGGTAATGCACGGGGAGGAGCATCTTAAGAGAGGGAAATAGAAGAGAGATGAAGAGCGGCTTCGTGAGAACAGAGAGAGCAGGGAGGCGGGTGGAGAGGAGGAGGAGAGATGGATAGTGGAGAGATGGGAGGGAGATTGGGAAGAGGAGGGTGATAAGAGATGGGATAGCGGGGAAGTAGAGAGGAAGATGGAATGAGATGCATGGGGGAGAGGAGATGTCTCAGAGTGGGTTCAGTGCTCCGAGAGACAGGGAGAGTGTGGGAGTGGGGAAATAACTGAGAGCGGTCATCGAGAGTGGGGAGGGAGCTCAGGGAGATAGACTGGGGGTGACAGAGAGAAGGGGAAGAGGGGTGAGAGAGCTGAAAGCGACATAGAGTTGGGGGGGGGGATCTCAAAGAGGGAGATGTGTTATTGGGGGGTAGAGAAGAGATAGAGGGGAAGAGAGATAGAGGGAGAGACTTTTGACTATTAAACAACTTTTATTGCCGCCAGCAGCAACAACACAGGAGGCGATTTCGATATGAAATACACAAAGTCACCAGCAACACAAATAAAATAAACGCTATAAATCCACGCGCTCTGGCGCTAAATGCACCGCGCACAACACGAAAGAAAAGTCACGTGGTGGTGGTGGTGTTCATCGCGCACGCCACGGTGACCAGCGAGCGCTTCAGAAGGTGAACACGAGGGTGCTGTTAACGCTGGTACAGAGAGGGGCTTGTCCGGCTCTCCAGCGTTAGAAGAAGACGTGCACATCACCGACACGTGTGTGGTATGCGTGCTCCAGCCGGAGCCGCGCCTTGAGCAGGCCCCTGAACACTGGAAGCACAGAGCAGCCGTCAGTGTCACCCTCCAGCATCTTTTACCTCGTTCTGTACACCGCCATCTTCGCCTGAGCACAGGCGAAGTTGGCGAGGTCATGGCGCTTGTTAGCCAGGTAAGGCACCCCATATACGAAGCTGCTGTTGTAGAAGGGCACCCCCAGTTTTCTAAAGATGTCCCCCAAAAGGCGCTGGCAGTGTAAGTACTGGTGGGGCAGATCCTCCCTGGCACCGTGGGAAAAGCACAAGTCTGTTACTCCCGGCGAGATTCGGCTGAGCCACACGGCCGATGGCAACGTGCAGTGTGCCAACCTCCAATGAAGGTCACCGCAGCGTTTGGCTATGGGAGACTTGTACATTTTTTTCCACTGAGGGGCGGCGGCAATGAGGGGAGAGAAATGGTTTCTCCATTTTGTGTCAGGTAGGTCGGCCAGGTCCTGGGAATGCAGCGCCTTGACACAGCACGTGTAGAGCGCCTTGACACAGCACGTGTAGAGCGCCTTGACACAGCCACGTGTAGAGCGCCTTGACGCAGCACGTGTAGAGCGCCTTGACGCAGCACGTGTAGAGCGCCTTGACGCAGCACGTGTAGAGCGCCTTGACACAGCACGTGTAGAGCGCCTTGACACAGCCACGTGTAGAGCGCCTTGACACAGCCACGTGTAGAGTGCTGTGTTCGGGGCACTCTTGAGGGGCACGTTCTTGCAGCCTCGGAGCTTCAGTAGCTTGCCGGAGTCGCTGTGGCCAGGCAGCTGCGCGCAGGAGAAGCACAACTCCAGGAAAGAGGAGGAGGAGGGGGGGCGCCACCGTCCCCCGGTGCCTCCAGCTTCAGGCGCAGCTCCTTCACGTCCCGCAGCAGCTTCTCCCCGGCGAGCGCGGAGCGGAGTCCCCTAGCGGTGCTGGCGATCTCAGCTGCGGTCTTCCACTTGGGCTGGTGGGCCTGCACGAGGTGGAAGACTGTCCGCAGCCCTGCTGATGTGAGGCGTAGAGCCAGGGTCCTCTCTCATCTGACCCCCTGGAAGAGGCCGTTGCAGAACAAGGGCTCGTTCAGGAACTGCGCGAGGTCGTAGGGCATGCACGTTCTGCTCCTCTCGAAGCTCCAACACGCGTCCTCCGGGTCGTACAGCAGCCGCCTTATTGCCATGAGCCTGAAGCTCATGACCCTGGCGACGACGTCCACCAGACCCTGGCCGCCCTCGCCCACTGGCAGGCAGAGAACGCCCGGCCTGAGCCAGTGCTTCCCGTGCCAGACGAAGTGCGCGAGTGAGCGGTTGACTCTGATGAGTCGCCAAGCAGGAGGCTGGAGGGCCTTGCTCTTGTGCCACAGCACGGATGCTGCCAGGGTGTTAGCGACGAGCACTCGGCCCCTGAAGGACATCTGCGGAGCGAGACGTGCCCATGTCAGTAATTTAGCCTCGATTGTGTCGGCCAGCTCGGTCCAGTTGTTCAGAGCGACGTTGTGGGGGTTTCCCAGGTAAACCCCCAAGTACTTGACTCCGTCGTCCTGCCAATTGACCACTCCTGGGCGGAGCACAAAGCGAACTCCGCCTCGCGACCCCAAACACAGAGGGCCTCGCACTTGGGCCAGTTGACCCTGGCGGAGGAGGCCCTCTCGTACACTGCAACCGCCTGGCAGCGCGCGGAGACGTCACGCGCGTCGTTGAGAACGACGCGTCACGTCGTCGTCTGCGTAAGCCGCGAGCTTGACGACCGCGTTCTCAGGTCCCGGGACCTTGAGGCCAGACAGATTTCGTCTCAGGTGGCGTAGCAGCGGCTCAATGGACGGGGTGTACAGCAGCCCCGAGATGGGGCAACCCTGTCTGACGATAGAGGGGGAGAGAGAGAGGAGGGGAGAGAGAGAGAGGGAGAGATAATCGAGCACTCGGCGCTCGGCAGGCAGCGTCTGCCCGCGTCTATTTTTAAATCTCCTCCTCCTCCACCAGGAGCCGCGCCCGGGACCTTCTCCTTGCCCCCTCCCTTCCCGGCCTCCTCGCACACTCGGCACTGCCGCTGGCGAGAGGGGTCGGTAGCATCACCATCTACACCACCACCACCATCACCACCTACCATCATCCCCGTCGTCATCATCATCATTCACCATCATACCCCCATCGTCGTCGTCATCGGAGCTGTCACCTTGCCTCGTGGTGGAGCACGCACGCACACACACGCACACAAACGCACACACGCGCACACACACACGTACACGCACACACGCACACGCACGCACACACACACGCACACACACGCACATCTGTTGCCGGACGCATAGAGAGAGAGAACGGGATTGTGGCGGGGTGGTGATAGAGACGGAGAGAGAAGTCGAGGGCGGGGGGGGCCACACGGACACATGGACAGCGCGACATCTCTGCAGGGGGTCGCGGGGGAGAGCGGCTCGCGGGGGGCCCTGGTGCAGGGAGCGCGCCCCCCTCAGCGTCGCGTGCGCAGGGCGCGCACGGTGCTGGGCACGTGAGTGACGATGATGCTGATGATGATGATGACGATGCTGATGATGCTCCTGATGATTCCTATGATCTTGATGATGATGATGTTCATGATCCTGATGATAGTGCTGATGATGATCCTGATGATGATGCTGATGTTGATGATGATGATGTTGATGATGATGCTGATGATGATGCTGATTATGATGCTGATGATGATGATGATGATGCTGATGATGATGTTGATGATGATCCTGATGATGATGATGCTGATGATGCTGATGCGTGCGATATGCAGGTCTGGTGTGAGTGCGCGTGATGTGATGTTAGTGGGGAGAGGTGCATGTGCAGCGGTTCGCGTGTTGTGCTACGAACTCAGCGACCCGGGTTTGTTTCTCGCTCACGGCCACAACTTGTGACAATTATTTTTTACCGATCCTGGGTCTCCTCTAGATCGACTCAGCCTCAAATGAATACCTGGTGCAGTGTGTAAATATTGGCACTAGGGAGACAAAGACGGCCGGGCGTGGTGCTGCCCCCCCCCTCGTGTGCCGTGCCGGCCTTCTTTGGTGCTCGCTAACAGCACTTGCCCCAACAGTCTGTTAAGGCTACACGGGGGACCTTTGTCTTCGTACGATTATGATGGATGTGTGTGAGTGATGCGAGTGACGTGATTGTGAGTGAGCGTGTGTGAGTAATGTGATGTGCATCTGTGAATATGAGTGTGATGGATGGATGTTAACGTGTGTTTGTCAAAGAAGAGCGGGGAGCGGTGCCTAGCGGTGAGCACGCTGCGCTACGAATCGGGCGACCCGGGTTGAAGTCTCGCTCACGGCCACCACCAGTGACGATTATCTGAACCGGTCCTCAAATGAGTACCTGGTGCGGTGGAATAAACATCGCAACTCGGGAGACAAAGGCGGCCGGGCGTGGTGCTGGCCATCCAACCCCTCGTGTGCCGTGCCGGCCTTCTTAGGTGCTCGCTAACAGCACTTGCCCCAACAGTTTGTTAAGGCTACACGGGGGACCTTCGTCTTGTGTGTGATGTGAATGAGCACTTGTCCGATCATTCTGTGAACTGCGCCAGTGGGGGTCTTTGTTTTGTCTTTTTCAATTCGTGATTTCGCTGTGTGTATGCGTGTGATGTTAGTTCGTGTCTTTATATTTGACGGGTGTGTGATTTTGGGGACTAGTTGGTGTGATTAACGGCAAATATTTGAACCGGTCCTGGGCCTCGCCTAGGTTAACTCAGCCTCAAATGAGTACGTTGTGCGGCAGACGAAGGCGGCCGGGCGTGGCGCTCGCCCCTCGTGTGCCGAGCCAAGCCTTCATATGTGCTCGCTAACAGCACTTACCCCAACATTCCGCTGAGGCTATACGGGGGATCTTTGTCTTGTGGGGGGGGGCTCCATGACCGGCAGCAGAGGCCAGAGCAGACCCCCCCCCCCGCGACCTTCACCTTCCCGTACAGACCAGCGTGGTGAAGTATGGCCAAACCACCCCGACGAAACCCGCACGGCGTGTGGAGAGACCCTTCATCCAGCAGTCGATGTATGTTTATACACATATATGTGTGTGTAGTGTGTGTGTATATATATACCCATGTACATGTGTTATATACTGTATGTGATTGCGTGCATTGGCGGCTCGGTAATTAGGTTTAGAAGGGGCCGCCGTGGTGGAGTCTGGGCCCGTTGCGTGTCCCAGCCTCGTGTTACATTGATGGATGCGCGCTGATAACTCAAGTTGCACGAAAGTCACAAAGGCAGAGATCACCCGTATAGCCTTGACAGACTGTAGGGGCAAGTGCTGTTAGCGAATAGCACCGATGAAGGCCGTCACAGCACACGAGGGTTTGTGGGTGGCCAGCACCACGCCCGGCCGCCTTTGTCTCCCTGGTGACGATGTTCATACACCGCACCAGGTACTAATTTCCGGCTGAGTCGACCTAGGGGAGGCCCAGGATCGGTTCAGATAATCGTCGCTGGTGTTGGCCGCTAACGTTACCACGATCGCTCCGCAGTAAAGTACGAAGACAAAGACACGTACACGGGCAGGACAAGCAAACAAAGGGTCCCCGTATAACCTACATGGGCACCTGAGGCAAGTGCTGTAAGCGAACGTCTTCGCAGGCCCAGGAGAATGCAGTCCGGAACAAAAATGTGGACACCACCTCTTCCGTGTGTATTTCATTGAATTGGCAGACGACACCTTGCTTTTGATAGCGGACCGCAGAGCTTGGGCAATTGTTGGGAACGCGGCTCCTAGCCGGCTCCTGGCCGGCTCCTAGGCGCGTGGCTGCTGCTGCTGCCTGCCCGCTCGTGACTGTGGTTCCTCTTCCTTGGCGCCTCCTCTGAGTCGTCCTCCCTCTCCCTCTGAGTCGTCCTCTCTCTCTCTCTGAGTCGTCCTCCCTCTCCCTCTGAGTCGTCCTCTCTCTCTCTGAGTCGTCCTTCCTCTCTCTCTGAGTCGTACTCCCTCTCTCTCTGAGTTGTCCTCCCTCTCTCTCTGAGTCGTCCTCCCTCTCCCTCTGAGTCGTCCTCTCTCTCTCTCTGAGTCGTCCTCCCTCTCCCTCTGAGTCGTCCTCCCTCTCTCTCTGAGTCGTCCTCCCTCTCCCTCTGAGTCGTCCTCCCTCTCCCTCTGAGTCGTCCTCTCTCTCTCTCTCTGAGTCGTCCTCCCTCTCCCTCTGAGTCGTCCTCCCTCTCCCTCTGAGTCGTCCTCTCTCTCTCTCTGAGTCGTCCTCCCTCTCTCTCTCTCTCTCTCTGAGTCGTCTTCATCTCTCTCTCTCTCTCTGAGTCGTCCTCTCTCTCTCTATCTGAAGCATCGTCCTCTTTCTCTCTCTCTGAGTCGTTCTCTCTCTCTCTGAGTCGTCTTCATATCTCTCTCTATGAGTCGTCCTCCCTCTCTATGAGATCGAAAGAACACTGCGCGTTCTCAGTAGACATCGTTATCATGCAAGCAGGGACGGAACACGCCACGGTGGTGTGGCAAGGACCACGCCTGCCCGGCCGCCTTTGTCTTCCCTCAATGCTGATGTTTACACAACGCAACCTGGGACTCCTCCGAGGCCTAGCCTACCCACGTGGGCGGGCACGGACGAGTCTAGAGATCTCTCGCCAACGATGTCGAACTCTGGTCGCCGGGATTCGTAGTTCAGCGCGTTCACTTACGACACTACCGCTCCACAAACACGCGCATGAGCACACACGTGCACGCGCAAACACTCACAAAGGCAAAGATGGCCCGTGTAGCATTAGGCAGACTGTTGGGACAAGTGTCTGTCGGCGAGTCGGACCTGCGAAGCTGGAACGGTACACAGTGGTGGGATGGTGGCCGGTACCACCCCGGGCCACCTTTGTCTCCCCCGTGGCGATGTTGACACACCGCACCAGGTACTGGCGTTGGCCGTGGGCACACACATGAACACACATTGCTGTATACACACATTAACAAGCGCGCACGGTGTTATGTTACGGATTTGGGGGTTTTCACTACCCATTCAACCATCCGTACGCGAGTCCACAGTGACGAGTGTGGGTCACCGGTCGAGTGAGTCGTCAACGTTCGTGCGGAGCAGCGCTTCCGACATCACTCGCCGCTGGTGTTGGCCGCGGCCTTCATGCAACGAGACGAGAGGGCGATTCGTCCGTGAGATCCGTGGCGTATTTCCCGAGACGTCGTGGGAGGGAACGTGAACAGCGTCTGGGTTGAACGCGAGTTTCTCATTTCCTCGCCAGCGCCTGGTGACGACCGTGGCTTCTCTGAAGTTCGACTCCCAGTCCAGCCCCTTCGTACAACTCGCATTGACCGGCGTGGTGAAGTATGGTCAAACGAACCACCTACGGCTGGCAGGGTGTAAGGGAGGCCTTGACCCAGCGTAAGTGGTTTAATAAACAGCTGTCGGTAATTTTTCGATGTCATTCTTACAACCGGGGGGTGGGGGGGGGCGCTGTCATGGACCAGCCCAATGTCGCCGCCAGTGCCGCACAGGGACAGCTGCCACCGGGGGGGAGGGGGCTCCTTGCAAATGTGCGGATGAGATCGTAATGCGAGATGACAACTCGCTCTGTGATAGAGAGGGAGGGTGCCTGCGTCAACACACACACACGCGTCAACACACACGCGTCAACACACACACACACACGTCAACACACACACACATGCGTCAACACACACACGTCAACACACGCACACACGCGTCAACACACACACACACGTCAACACCCATACACACGCGTGCGGCATCATCATCGCCATCGTCGTCTATCCCGAACACTGACCCCAACCCCCCTAGTCCTGTATCGAACCTGAACCCCAATGCTCAACCCCGACTCTCGTGACCGCGAGTCAGTGACGCGCGGTCATCGTCTCACACCGCCCCCCCCCCCCATTAACCACTAGCCCCCCACCTCCAACTCTCCCCCGCCTCCAACTCTCCCCCCGCCCTTCTCCATCAACCAATTATCCCCCACTCCGAGTCGCCTCCCCCCACCCCCCTCCCCCCGCCCCCTCCCCCTGGTACCCCCCCACCACCACCGGTCCCTCTCCATCACCCAATAGCCCCCCCCACCCATTTCCATCACCCAATAGCCCCCCTCCCCCGCTCCCCCCTCCCGGCCCGTGATAAATGGCGTGGCAAGCTCGTGGGAATCACCCCTCGATTATAGAAATCTGCGGCAGCCTCCCGTGGGATGCTCTGGGCAGCATCGACAAGAAGAAGGCGGAGAGCGAGAGCGGAATTCGCTCGCCGTGGGTCAAGGCGGGGGGGGGGCACTTGAACCACCGCGGCCCCCCCCCAGTCGTGCCCGCGGTGTCGTCCAGGAAGGGAGCGGGAAGGGCGCGGAAGGGCCGGGGGTGATTTGGATTGGGGTTGATGGATCACGCAGAGATCGCGCACAGCGCGGGGAGGTCTTCTGTGTCTGGCAGTGCAGTGCAGCAAGTGGGAGAGGTAATCGTGTTGTCCTTCCCCGTACCTCCGATTAGCACGGTTGGCTACGTACGGCGCGAAAGAAGTTCAGCGTACGCACGCCTGTATAGGTGACAGGACAGGAAGTAGGAGACGTTGTGTTTGTTGCTGGCAGTACAGCAAGTAGGTTACTGAGCCGTGTGCGTCGTAGGAGATGCTTCGCGAGTCACCGCTCCGGGAACTCCGGATCGTCACCCCCCCCCTCGACCCCCACCGCGTCCCATACGGAGCCAGCGAGGGCGACTCTTCCCATCACTCCCGGCACTGGGCGAGCAGCCCTGCAGCCAAGGCAGCTGCAGCAGCAGCAGCCGGAGATCGAATGGGCGACCTCTGAAATGCCAGTCCACTGGTGTGTGTTGAACTTCTTTCGCGCCGTACATAGCCAACAGCGCTAATGGGAGGAGCGGGAGAAGGATCAACAAACTAAACACACAACTCCGTTCCTAAAGCAATGAGTTTTCAATGTAGATGGTTGAAAGTGCAGCACGGCTTCAGTGGCTTCCTAATAAGCCGGGAACAGCAACGATGTGCGTGCGTGTCTATTCATAGCGCGCAGTTCAATTCCTACGCTTAATCATCGCGTGCCTGTCATTCAGCATGGGTAGCCGTGGTGGCCGTGCCGCAGTGTGGGCTGTCTGGAGTTCCAACACCACAGCAGCAGCAAGGGTTGCTGGGTCGCGCACAGATGTTGTTGTGAAACTCTCACTCTTCCCGTGGGCGTGACTCCGCAGGGAGGGGTGGGTACGTATGCATGCTGGTTAACTTTTTTCGCGCCGTACGTAACCAGCCGTGCACGTCGGAGGTGCGGGAGAAGGTCAGCAAACTAAACACTAAAAAAATCAGTTCTAAAGAAATGAGTTTTCAGTCTAGGTGATTGAAAAGTGCACGGCTCCAGTGGCTTCTTAATGTCGGAGGGAAGAGCGTTCCAGACGGCCGCAGAAGCGCGTCAGGAAACGCGCTATGCAGTGACCGTCTCTGTTCGATGATCAGCCAAACGCCGATGCTGCGAGGATGACCGCAATTCGCGTGATGGTTGCAGCTTCTTGACGAGACCAGCAAGCTTGCAGTGTCGTCATTCATTTGTGGCAACAACTGTGTATGGGATGGAGTGTTTCTCCCTCGCACGCGTGGGTCCCGGTGCTCCGGTTTCCTCCCATGCACATGTGAGCACTCGTTAATTGACCGAGAAACACCTTTATATATAGAGGACCGCAGAGTGTTGGTAAGCGCCGGCTGCTCGCCGCATGGCTGCTGCTGTGCGTTCTCCGCTCTCTCTGAGTTGTCGCGCTGAAGCGATGCGAGAGTGACAACTCGTCTCTATGCAACTGCTTTTTGCGTTTTAGTTTGTGTCCTTCACCCGCACCTCCACGCTACGTACGGTGCGAAAGAAGTTCAAAGTGCATATACATAGTCCTCCTCTCCGTATCCCTCCGCGAGAGCGAGTAGCGAATGCTGTGCAAGTTGGAACTATTTGTATTATCATCATCATCATCATCGCTGCTGCTGTTGCTGTTGCTGTGCTCTTAGCTCTAAGCCGCACAGACAGATGTTGGGGAGGGGCGGGGGGGCACAGACTGGGGATGGGGGGTAGGGGTTAAGTGAGTTTTATTTGGGGAGCGAGGGGAGCGGGGGAGGGGGGAGGGTTTGGGAGATGGAGCAGGAGGTAACAGCAGCGACAGCGGCAGGATCAGTGACGGCAGAATTGGCAGAAGCGGTGCGATAGAGCCCGCAATGGGCTACGCATTCAAGTGGTGCCATGTTGTCATCCTCACACCACCAACAACCACCAACAACCACCACCAGAACCACCTTCATTAGGCGTGCACCAACGACCCACAGCCAAGTTGCAGACCTCGAATGGGTAAAGAGCTCCTCCCATCGTGACCGCCTAAATATAAGGGTCATTGCCCGAAACGTCGCCTATTACATGTCCTTTTAAGGCCACACCGTGTTGCTGACGGGGAATGTGTTGAGTTGTTGTTGTTTGTGCCCCACTGCCAAGGCAACAACAACAGCAGCAGCATCACGGAATGCTTGTAGCTTGCTCCCACTAATCGACAAAGTGTTGTTGTTATTGTTGTTGTCGTTGTGAGGTGTAGCGGCCTCTAGCGGCAGCGCGAGACGCATGACGCCGGGCGGCTCGAGTCCCGCGGAGTCGCCGCGACTCGCTGCGTCATCGCGGCCACGGCGAGGCGGCAGCGCCCGTGACGAGACGTGGATCCGCTCTGTCGCATTCCCATCGAGCGATCGCCTTTGAGCGGCACGGCGAGGTGGTGGTGGTGGGGTGGGGGGGGGTTATGACGATTAGAGAGGGGGGGGGTGAGGGGGGGCTGCGTGAGTGCGGGAGGAGAGAGGGGAGGTGATCGTGGTGGTAGTGGTTGTGTGGTTGTTTCATTCTTAACGACTTCACTCCCATGACGAGGGGTGACCACCCTGCCCAGCTCTCGGCTCGCTCCCCACTCTTCATCTCCACCCACCCTCCCTCTCTTGCCCCCCCCCCCTCTTCTCTCTCCCTGCCATACTTCCCTACCTCTCTCCTCCCTCTCCCGCGCTCTCTCTACTCTCTATCTCATCTCCCATCGCATCGGCGTGTCCCCTTCCTCTTCACCCTCCTACTCCTCTGCCTCTCCGATCCCTCTCTCCTCCCTCTCTTGTTTTACGATCAGAGGAAACAAATAACAAGAAGATGCTCGGTGTAGTCGGCACTTTGCTTCATTCATCATTTTTTTATGCTTTGCTTTATGTGCCCCCCACTCTCACGCCTCGACCACCACGTCCCTCGTCATCATCTGCCCTCTTCCATGGGCTCAGTAGCGACTGCGTGACCGCTCCAACCTCCTGCGTGGCCCCCCGTGCCTCCAGTCGGTGCCACCGCTTCGCTCCGTCCCAATCGCTTCTCTTCTCCGCCCCTCGCCACTGCGTGGCTGTCCCCTGGTTCTGGCTCCATCACCCTTCCTCCCATTCCCTTCGTTCCACTCGTATGTTCTCGTCCCGACGCCACGTGCCGCACCTTGTCCCGGGTTCATTCACGTACCGTGCCACTGACCACGCTTCATCTCATACCATCATGTCTCAGTCCCCGTGGCCTGGGTTACTCAGAGACTCCTTCTTCTCGAACAGCTCACAAGGTCGTTAGAAATACCTCGGATAGCCAAATGTATCAGCATCAGAATACGTATATTCACTGGAGGAATCCGATGAGCTATAAGGCTCTTGTTCACAGATGTCCAATAGGGGTGGGTCAGAACATTACAACAACAAACAATATAAAACACGATAGGAGCACAAAGTGGAGGAAAGATAAACCAATCACTTTAAAAAAATATACAAATAAAACTAAACAGTTTTTTTTGTATATTACCAGGGAAGGCCCACTGAGCTCATAACTTCTTTTTCAGAAGCGACCTGGCCACAAATAAAAGCTCAACAAAGTGGCTCATCATATGGAAATGTACAGCAGCAACATACTAATGTATCGCAGAGTTCAGGCGAACTGGTCGGGGCCAGCGATTGGCTTGGAATCTCTGGGATTATGTCGCGATATAAATGCAGATGTATTATTGTGAATGTTATTATTCAGGTCACTCTTGCCAATTGGATCTAGGCGGGTAGCGGTGGTGGCCACGCTGTTGCACGTGGAGGCCTCTAATCCAGCACCGTGTGGAGGCAACAGCGAGGAGTTGGTGGATCACGCACAGATGTTGAGAATCTCCCTCCCCGTGGCCAGCAGGCAGCGGCACGCAAAGTTGCGGACTAATCTTCATCTCTACTCCCTTCTGTATGAGCGGTGTCCCCGTCTGAAGAAGCCGGCCAGTCGCTTAGCTCATGCCTCCTCAGCGCCCCATCTCTCAGTCGTGATTGCAGAGTCACCGTCAATACTTTGGCCAGCACTTAACACTCTCACGCCTCCACTCGCTCCCAGCGACGTGAATAGCTCCCTTCTCTCCTGCCTCTATCTCTCCTCCCTCCCTCTCCCCTATCTCTCACCTATCTCCTCTCTCCCCCTTCCCTCGTACCCCTCTCTCTTCATGTGCCCCCCCCCCCCATCTCTTCATTCTCTTTCCCTTCACTCTCTCCTCTCTCTGTCGTTTTCCGTTCTCGTTTCTCAAGTCTCTCTCTTGTGACCCCCACAACTCCCCCCCCTCTGCCCCAATGCTCTATCCCCTTGAACCCCCCGTCTCGGCTCTACCTCCCCACGGCGTTCTCCCTCCTCCTCCTCCAGTCCTCGTCGCGGCTTCAAGAGCCGCGCGTTGCCATAGAGTGGGGGTTGTCGGGGCGACTTTTCCACGGGGAGAAGAGGGTGTGAGTGTAGGTGTGTGTGTGTGTGAGTGTGTGTGTGTAGGTGTATGTAGGTGTGTGTGTGTGTAGGTGTGTGTGTGTAGGTGTGTGTGTGTATATGTGTGTGTGTGTAGGTGTGTGTGTGTAGGTGTGTGTGTGTAGGTGTGTGAGTGTAGGTGTGTGTAGGTGTGTGAGTGTAGGTGTGTGTGTGTAGGTGTGTGTGTGTGTGTAGGTGTGTGTGTGAGTGTAGGTGTGTGTATGTGTGTGTGTGAATGTAGGTGTGTGTGTGTAGGTGTGTGTATGTGAGTGTAGGTGTGTGTGTGTGAGTGTAGGTGTGTGTGTGTGTGTAGGTGTGTGTGTGAGTGTAGGGGTGTGTGTGTAGGTGTGTGTGTGTAGGTGTGTAGGTGTGTGTGTAGATGTGTGTAGGTGTGTGTGTGTAGGTATGTGTGTGTAGGTGTGTGTGTGTAGGTGTGTGTATGTGTAGGTGTGTGTGTGTGAAACGTGGACTCCCCAAATGGAGCATTTTCGCCGGTTAGAAACATTTAAGCTGGCCTGCCTACGATCCATCCTGTGTTTAACCAGGCTGTATTTTGTGAGGAGGTCACAAATCCTTGAAAGATCTGGGCAAAGTCCCATCGGTGAGCTCCTCCGGCAGGCAAGGCTGCGTTGGCTGGGTCATGTAGCCTGCATGCCCAGCCACCGCATGCCGAAACAGCTTTTGTTCGTGCGGATGGAGGGGGCTAAACGGGCGCAGCACGGGCTAGAGAAGAGATGGAGTGATGTGGTACGGGAGGACGTGGAGCTGAGTGGACTTGCCGATGACTGGTACCAGCGGTGTCAAGATCGGCCTCTGTGGAGGAGGCTCGTGAAGGACGCTACTGGGCAGTTGGAGGCAGTCGCCATAGGTGCTCGCTCACAGCACTTGCCCCAACAGTCTGTTCAAGGCTATACGGGGGATCTTTGTCTTGTGTGTATGTGTTTGCGTGGCTGTGTACGTGTCGAGCTAGGTGCGTACGCGTGTGCGTCTGTGGCCGGGGGGAGGAGGAAGGGGGGGGGTCTGAGTGGTGTTTGCTACTGGGGGCTCTGTGCGGGGTTGGGTGACACCACCCACATCAGCTCCATCAGCAGTGCCCAGGGACGCTGGGACCCGTGTGGTGGGGTCGTGGTGATGGTGATGATGGTGACGATGGCGGTGGTGATGATGGTGAGTTCACGCTGGGTGGATTTGCCGCATGTCTGGTGTCGCTGTCTCCCCGTGTCTTTGGGTTCCTCGTATTTTTTTGCGTCTCTTCGTGTCTCCCCGTGCCTGTTTCCACGTATCTGTCCCCACATCTGCCCCGTGTCTCCCCCACGTGTCTCGACGTGGCAGCGTCCCCCTCCGCAGTGGCTGCGGCGGTGTCCTCGCGGGGCGCGTGGCTGTGGCAGTACCACGTGGGGGGGGGGCGTGGCGGTGGCAGTACCACGTGGGGGGGGGGGGGGGCGCGTGGCGGTGGCAGTACCACGTGGGGGGGGGGGCGCGTGGCGGTGGCAGTACCACGTGGGGGGGGGGCGCGTGGCGGTGGCAGTACCACGTGGGGGGGGGGCGCGTGGCGGTGGCAGTACCACGTGGGGGGGGGGGGCACGTGGCGGTGGCAGTACCACGTGGGGGGGGGGGGGGCGCGTGGCGGTGGCAGTTCCACGTGGGGGGGGGGAGGCGCGTGGCGGTGGCAGTACCACGTGGGGGGGGGGGGGGCGCGTGGCGGTGGCAGTACCACGTGGGGGGGGGGGCGCGTGGCGGTGGCACTACCACGTGGGGGGGGGGGGGCGCGTGGCGGTGGCAGTGCCACGTGGGGGGGGGGGCGCGTGGCGGTGGCACTACCACGTGGGGGGGGGGGGGGGGCGCGTGGCGGTGGCAGTGCCACGTGGGGGGGGGGGGCGCGTGGCGGTGACACTACCACGTGGGGGTGGGCGCGTGGCGATGGCAGTGCCACGTGGGGGGGGGGGGGGGGCGTGGCACCCCCCGCGCGCCACCGCTCTCCCCGAGACCGTATTGTCTGGTAAAGGCGCGGCCCCGAAACGTCTAGCTCACGCCGCTGCTAGGCTAAAGGGTCTCCGCCAAATGGAGCTCCACGGAAGAAGGGCCATTGACCCGAAACGTCGCCTATCATATATAGTTCCACTGCAAGGGCACAGTGTTGTTGACGAGCACGTCGAGTTTTGTTCTCTCTCTCAAGAGGGTATTTGGCCAGTGGCGGCTCCTGCAAAATCTCTCAGGGGGGGCAAATGTCTGGATGATTTATAAAGATAAGGTTTACCCATGCAAAGGATAAATTAACAGCTTAAGCATGTAAAGGCAACTTCACTTCTTTAATATTAATGAAAAATAAAGTGACTCTTACAATACATCTTGTTTGTTTCTATACTCACTATTAAAACAAACCATTCTAGATTTGAAGCTTTCGTGACTGCAATGATTCATATTCTCAGGTTTTTTCGGTAAAGTCACGTAGGTAAAACATTAAAAGTAATGAAAGTAAAATAAAACAAAACAAAAATAAAAAATAAAATTCACGACGTTTCGGAGGCAACACAAGTCTCCGTCATCAGGTGGGACCGTCACAGCCAGATTAGCTGCATCAAGTGAAGCAATGATTCAAGATGTAATCCCTTATAAGCAAGTTGAAGGGGGGGGAGGAGAGGGGGGGGGGAGTTCATCAGAATGTGGTAGCCAATGAATGGAACGTATCGGGAGGGAGGGGGGTGGGAGGGGGAGGGAGCCAACAAAACATTTGGCGACGGCTTGGACGCGGCTGCTGCGCACGCCAACACAATGGGCAGAGAGGGGGGAGGGGAGGTCTGATACACATGATAGAACAAAGGAACGAAAATGCCCATGTTTATACCAATGCAGGCTGAAAAATGAAGAGAGTACTGTTAAAAATAACTGGGGATGTTAACACTCGGTGAAGTAAATTAAAATAGTGCCTGTCAGATAAGATGGTCCAAAAAGTGTAATTAAGTCTTTTTTGCGTGGTTAATAACATCTTTCCAGTGATTACTGAGTTTGTACCCATCATCACGGTTGAAATTATGTCTGTGTTTGTATATTTGTATGGCTTCGTGTACAAACCTTTGATGGTAGCCAGGAGGCTTGCAGAGAACCTTGGTCTCGGAAAAGACAATTTCATGAGAGCCCGCCGAGTTGTAGCAATGATCGGCAACGGCCGAAGAATCAGTTCTGCCGTGTTTCAGATCTGACTTGTGCTCGCGGACACGATCAGCAACATGACGTTTTGTTTCTCCAATGTAGCAATCACCACAAATGCAACTCAATTTGTAGACTCCAGGATACTGTAAGTCAGGAACGACATCCTTCACAGATGGAATCAGATCACGGATTTTATGCACTGTGCTGAATCGGACTTGGATCTTATGTTTGTTTAGAATTTTGGAGATCTTTTTGGTCACGCCTGCTATGTATGGTAACGTGATAGTTTTGGTCGGAGTTTCATGTGGTTGTTTCTGTGTGGTGGGAGAGACAGCTTGGCGGATAGTACGGTCAGAGTATCCGTTCATCCTGAGGGCCCGATGTACATGTCTTAATTCATCAGTCAGGTGGTGTTGGTCAGAAATGCCATGGGCTCTGTGGTATAGCGTTTTGATGAGAGAATTCTTAAACAGAGGAGGCTTGACGGATCCTTGGGACATTGGGACATTCTGTCTACAGGAAAGCCACCCACACAGATTCCTACCTGAAACCGGATTCCCACCACCACCCATCTCAAAAGAATTCTCTCATCAAAACGCTATACCACAGAGCCCATGGCATTTCTGACCAACACCACCTGACTGATGAATTAAGACATGTACATCGGGCCCTCAGGATGAACGGATACTCTGACCGTACTATCCGCCAAGCTGTCTCTCCCACCACACAGAAACAACCACATGAAACTCCGACCAAAACTATCACGTTACCATACATAGCAGGCGTGACCAAAAAGATCTCCAAAATTCTAAACAAACATAAGATCCAAGTCCGATTCAGCACAGTGCATAAAATCCGTGATCTGATTCCATCTGTGAAGGATGTCGTTCCTGACTTACAGTATCCTGGAGTCTACAAATTGAGTTGCATTTGTGGTGATTGCTACATTGGAGAAACAAAACGTCATGTTGCTGATCGTGTCCGCGAGCACAAGTCAGATCTGAAACACGGCAGAACTGATTCTTCGGCCGTTGCCGATCATTGCTACAACTCGGCGGGCTCTCATGAAATTGTCTTTTCCGAGACCAAGGTTCTCTGCAAGCCTCCTGGCTACCATCAAAGGTTTGTACACGAAGCCATACAAATATACAAACACAGACATAATTTCAACCGTGATGATGGGTACAAACTCAGTAATCACTGGAAAGATGTTATTAACCACGCAAAAAAGACTTAATTACACTTTTTGGACCATCTTATCTGACAGGCACTATTTTAATTTACTTCACCGAGTGTTAACATCCCCAGTTATTTTTAACAGTACTCTCTTCATTTTTCAGCCTGCATTGGTATAAACATGGGCATTTTCGTTCCTTTGTTCTATCATGTGTATCAGACCTCCCCTCCCCCCTCTCTGCCCATTGTGTTGGCGTGCGCAGCAGCCGCGTCCAAGCCGTCGCCAAATGTTTTGTTGGCTCCCTCCCCCTCCCACCCCCCCTCCCTCCCGATACGTTCCATTCATTGGCTACCACATTCTGATGAACTCCCCCCCCCCCTCTCCTCCCCCCCCTTCAACTTGCTTATAAGGGATTACATCTTGAATCATTGCTTCACTTGATGCAGCTAATCTGGCTGTGACGGTCCCACCTGATGACGGAGACTTGTGTTGCCTCCGAAACGTCGTGAATTTTATTTTTATTTTTGTTTTGTTTTATTTTACTTTCATTACTTTTAATGTTTTACCTACGTGACTTTACCGAAAAAACCTGAGAATATAAAACAAACCACTCAAGTTTATTTTATTAAAGATTCCACTAGGTGGCGACAAATAAAATTGTTGACTGAAACGTGCTTACGTATGATGACGTAAGCACGTTAGTGCGAGCCCTCCCGGAAGCCATAGAGAATGCATTGCAGCGCCCCCCGTTCGAAAAAAAATCATCTTTGAATGTAAGTCTATGGGGCCACTCGGGGCGATTCTCAGCCGGAGTGAAATCGCCCAAAAAGAGGCGGTACTCCACAGAACGTGACATGACGCTGATTGGACTATATCCAGAGGCACAGTGACGGCTAGCGTGACTCTGTGGTTGAATGACATTGGTGGTGCGTCGCCCAATCGCCCTAATGAAGAAACCGCCCCTGTATTTGGCCTACTCTTCCACGATGAGTTGGGCAGTACCCACACTTTACCCCACCGCACGCGACCCTGCCGATGGAGTAACTCCGGCGGCATCGCGCTTTAATATCGCTGGGGCAGATCTAAGAACCGTGCTGCACCGGTTCGACTGGCGCTCCGGGAGATCCACCTCTGGATCGCAGGTTCGTGGTGGTAACCATCAGGGTGACTGCCTCATCCCCGTGCTCTTGCGTCGCTTCACATCAGCCGTGCCAGCCCGACTCGCTCACGAGTGCGTTGATGGGCCGTGGGGTGGGTGGGACCGCACAGTGATTCATTCATGAACGACTGTGCATGTTCAAGTGACTACGCATCTACATGTTCACATACCTGTCAACCCACGCGGTGGACCCCGTGTTCTTGTACAGGGAAATTGAGTTTTCAGGTCCAGACGGCGTGCAGCCGTTAGAATACGGCAACACTTTTTTAGTCTTAATTTGGAGCTTTTATTTGTATCTTTTTGTTTGTGTTTGAACCTTGTGGTGGGACTTTGTGGGATGAACGTTGAGATTTATAAGGGCACGGGGTGACCAATAAGGTCTGTAATAAGGTAGGCACTGAATAGGGGTTGACCGGTATATGTGTGTGTCTACATGTGAACATGTCCACATGTGCTGTTGCCATTCGACATGAAGGAGTAGTAGAAGGCACTGGTCAACTCTAATTAATCGCGTTTATGCATCAACTCTCTCCGCTTGTCTTCCCATCTGTCACGTGGAGGCACGGTATCTCTCGCAGCGACGAACCAATATACTCAATGGAACTTGAGTGTCAAGTTGCTTTGCTGTTGGGGGTGTATCATTTCGTAGTGTTGGTTGCGGTGGTGGTCGCGGTTGTGGTGGTCTTGGTGGTGGTTGTGATAGAGGAGGCTCGTGAAGGACGCCGCTGTTGCTACTTGGGAGTTGGAGGCAGTCGCCCTCCAACAACAACGGAGGGCAAAGGAGCGACGCTAACAACAACGAGTGGAGTGGCTAAAGCACAGCAAGTGGTCACAGTAGGGGGCACAGGTGGTGCATCAGCCACATATCTCGGTCAGTCGACCTGTGGCACCTGGGTCTGTGCCGTGACCTCCTGCCAGCAGGCGTTCGACACTTCACGTGGCCTTGGCGTGCACCTAGCCTGGCACAAGCGCCGTGGTGACGTCACCGTCACTTCATGGCAAATTCTGGTATTGGTTATGGCGGTGGTTGTTGTGGTTGTGATTGTGGTGGTGGTTGTGGTGGGGACGGTTGTGATGTTGATTGTGGTGGTTGTGGTGGGGATGGTTGTGATGTTGATTGTGGTGGTTGTTGTGGTGGTTGTTGTGATGTTGATTGTGGTGGTTGTTGTGGTGATTGTTGTGACGGTGGTGGTGGTTGTGGTGTCGAGCGGGCTGTGTGCTCTCTACCCCCCCGCCCCCATGCGCAGTCGACATGAGCTGACGGAGATGGCGTCCGATCTGTGCAGCAAGGAGAGCCTGGCTCCACACACCGCTCCACACACCGCGCCACCCTTCATCAAGGTCAGTGGAGTCCAAGTGGCTTGTTGTGGCGGCTGGCATGGTTGGAGTGGTTAGGGTGGTTAGAGTGGTGAGAGTGGTGAGGGTGGTTGTGGTGGTGAGGGTGGTGAGGGTAGTGAGGGTGGTTGTGGTGGTGAGGGTGGTTGTGGTGGTTAGAGTGGATGTGGTGATGAGGGTGGTGAGAGTGGTGAGAGTGGTTGTGGTGGTTGGTCTGTTCAGGGTACCCAGTGTGGTTTGGGGTGACTGCGACGAGAGTAGTACTCCATGAATGTCCAACGTTTCAACTAACGACCCTTCACCAGTGACGCAACCCAACGACATTAACCCCGTGGCTGCCGCACAAGGCGCTGGTGCTGAATAACGACGCTCGCTCGCATCCTCGCGCCGGCTCCGTTACGGTGACCCTGGAAAATATCTCCCGTGCCCGGGAACACCACATCCAGTATACATATCGCACGCTCTGCACCGCGGCTGCTCGTCACGGGCCACCTGCACCACTAATAGCAGCCGGCAGCCGGAAAATACTCGGGCGAAAAAAATGGCTATTACCATTTCACACCTTCCGTTGAGCGCGGTTGGCTACGTACGGTGCGAAAAAAGTTCAACAGACGGATTTTCAGGTAGGGGGGGGCAACCCCTCCAGCAATGAAAAATGATAGAGGAGTTGTTAGCAAGGACTTGTCTCTGGCTTTTTATTCGACGTGTGTGCGGGATGGCGCAGCCATCGATCGAGGGTCGAATTCGAACCGCGTTGTGTGATCGGCATCGCCGCTCGCTGAAGGTGAATGCCTTCAGGGAAGTTGTGGACTGTAGACGCAACTGCGCACAATTCTGAATCACTTAAAACCGCTTTGCCGTTACTTATCGCCAATTATGGACTCAGACTATTGTCCTATCATCTCATAGAGTCCCTGGCACGTAATAATATACTACACAGTGGCAGTGGGGGTCGCAAAATGCCGATTTATTACTAATTAACCCCAATGATCCGATCGAAGTGAGGGATTTTCGATCCGATCATTGGGAGGGGCACGTGCCACCCCCCCCCACTGGCTCCGCCAGTGTGCGTACATTGCCACGATGTCTGGGCGCTCCGTCCAGTCGCGCGAGGCAGAGCGGCGTGCCGTGCGTGCCGCGTGAGTCACGAGCCCAGCGGCAGCTGCTACTGCTGCTGCTGCTAATGCTGCTGGGCTCTCGGTGTTTGGGCCACGCGCCTCGCATCGCGACGCTTTCTCCGGCCCAGGAATGTCTCGGGGCCGTGGGCGCGCGTGTGTGGGGGAGTGGCGTGTGGGGGGGGGGGGGTCGTGTGTGGGGGGGGGGGGTCGTGTGTGGGGGGGGGGGTCGCGCGCGTGTGTGTGTGTGTGTGCGCGCCTGGTGGGGGAGCGGTAGTGTCGCGGTTGGCGTTACGAATCCGTCCATTCCAGTTCGATCTCCGCTCACGGCCACCAACACCAGTGACGGTTTTCTGAACCGGTCCTAGGCTTCCCCAAGGTCGACTCGGCCTCAAATGAGCATCTGGCCCGCCGTGTAAACATCGCCACTGGGGAGACAAAGGCGGCCGGGCGGGGTACTGGCGACCCACCCCCTCGTGTACCGTACCGGCCTTCATCGGCGCTCGCCGACAGCACTTGCCCGTACAGTCTGTCACAGGCTACACGGGGGATGTTTGTCTTTGTGGGGTGCGTGTGTGCACACGGATCGGGTGTCTGTAGGAGGCACGCGATCTGCCGGAGATCATTCCAGCCCCGCGCCGACGGTGCACAGGGCAGGCGCTCCACTTTCAATCGGGCGTCTCTTTATCGGCGGAGTGAAAGTGGGGCACGGTGGTTGCCCACTCAGTGGTAACGCTCCCGCCTCACAGCAAGAAAGCGCCCTGGGTTCCATTCCCAACTCTGTCGCCTCTCTGTGCGGCGTTTGTAGTCTTTGGGGCCGTCCATAAACGACGTCACGCACCTAGGGGGGGGGGTGGTGGTCAGACATTTGTGACGATGTGTGACGAGGGGGGGGGGGTTTGAGAAATGTGATGTCACATCAAAATGCGCAACTTAAAATAAATATAGACAACACGTTCTACTTAATTAAATAGACTTGTTAATACATGTTTTCTCCTACAACATCAGAGTGCAGCGCCACATTAAAACGCACTACAATGACAATAGTTTAAAGCGATTTGAAGCATGTTCTATTTTGGGGGGGCAGAGCTTTGTGACGTCATATTTGAGGGGGGGGGTCTGACTTTTTGTGACGCCGTGTGACGAGGGGGAGGGGGGTCAAAATCGTCCAAAATCGCGTGACGTCATTTATGGACGACCCCTCTCCCCAGGTCCTGCTTGGGGTTCCCTCCGGGTTCTTCACCCTTGCATCGTTAACTGAATGGTCCGGTGCGCTGCTGTGCTGTGATTGGTCGGATCAGGTCACATGGGTCATTGTGACAATGAAACACATTTGCACGTGGTGGTGTCATAAAAAAAGTCTCATGGCATTGCCATATTTCATGAGAAAGTCGGATTAATCTACCTTAATGGAGGCAAATAACAATCTCACTTTAGTAATAATAACAATGTTATCTTGTTTAAGAATTATTTAATTTTATAAAATGCTGCATTGTTTTCTTAGGTCTGACCAGGCGCCATTCCTTGCCTAGTTCCCATGTCCGTTGCAAGGACGCTCCCTTGGCTGGGCGTCCAAGCAAGAGGGGGGGGGTAGGGGTTCAGGCCTCAGGCCTTCTAGGCCTGACATGAACCACGATTGCAATGCCTCAGTAATGCTTAACCGCATTGCACAAGTGAGGCAAATCAATTGCAGTGTTTAACATGCGCTATTGCATAACATTTGAAGACAGTAAACGAAATAACAAATATCACTTAATGTTGATGATGCGCCTCGCATGCAGTGCGTAGCAGGGCACCCGAGGTGGCAGCTGCCCCTGTGTGGCACAAGGTGAACTCAGAGTAACAGCCTTGCAATGGGACATTTGCCTGCCAGTAGGGGGTCAAGTTGTTATTTAACTTCCCAGTTAATGGATGTGCGAGTCAGTTTGATCTTCCACGAAGCTCATGGTCCACCCTAAACCGCATCTGCACAAACCATGGCAGTAGATGCGGATACCTCAACATTCAAAACGCTCCAATAGTGTTCGACTGCTAATTATCCAGAACAGCCCGTGCAACGTATAACGACGCAACGGCCCATCCACACACACGAGAAGGAAACACCGCAGTGATTGCACTCCGCTGCTCCGGTTATCTGGGCTTGACCACCTGAATGTGAAATTGGAGTCGTTTCTCCGCGTCCACATCGGCAGCCGTTCGACGAGCAGCAGCAGAAGCAGTGGGATCGGTCCTACACGCCTCCTTATTAGCGGCGTCGCTAACGTGGCTGAGTGTGACGCGGTGTTCGCACCGTGTTTGTGATTGCAGAGCAAGAGCCCCTTCGAGACGGTGGAGAAATCCAAGAAGGTGAATGCTTCTCGCCACGCCACTGATTGACACTCGCCCGCTGTCTCCAGATGGCTCGTCTCTTTGTGACCACCGCAGAGATATTGTGTGGGGAGCGGGAGCGTAGTGGTTCGCGCAACTGCGCTACCAATCTGGCGTTGACCCGAGTTCAATTCCCCTCTCGTCGTGACTGATGACAGTGGCGAGTGTTTGAACCCGTCCAGGGATCTCCCCTGCCTCAGTCGAGGCTGCCTTTAAAGCGAGTACCGGGTGTGGTGTGTAAACATCAGCACCGGGAAGACAAAGGTGGCCGGGAAAGCTGCTGTCTACCCACCCCCACTTGCGCTGTCTCGGCCTTCAAAATGTGCTCCCTACGCAACACTTGCTGTGCACAACTTTCTGTAAATAGTTAGAATTGTATGTGGATTGATGACCTTTATGCTTTTGTTTGCTCTGCTAATGCTTTGAGCCAATAAAGTTTTGAGGCTTACTGAGACCTTTCTGGGTAAATAAATGACATTGTTATAAACCCGCTATTTAAACAATATTGTTCTATTTGCTGTTTTTGCAAGTTGCAAGCTACACTCTGTGTTATGGGCACGACTAGAATATCATTTCGAATGTAACTATGAAACCCAGTTATAGCCATAGCTTGTGTTTTAACTTGGGAAGCACCTTTCTCTCCTTCTCCACTGCTGCCTCCTCTGTTTGGAACTTATTCGAGCGATCATTTGTGGCCAGGTCGCTTCTTAAAAAGAGATATATAGGTCCTTGGGCCTTACCTGGTAAAAACATGAAATAGTTTCATCTAGATCGTTTAGATTCTCCTGGTCGTCCAAAATGCCGACTCCCAAATCCATGCACGCTCGAGGCGTGTCCCTTCTTCCCTGCCCGTGCCTTGCAGACACCCACGTGGCCCTCTCCTTGCAAGAGGTTCACGGTTCGAATCCGGCACCCGATCTGATTAACACTGCGGTTGTGCATCACAGTGGACTGCGAACGATCCCGTGACGCCATTCGCAAGAGCAGAGCCATTGGCGTGCCGGCGTCGCGGTCGAAATCAGATTTTGCTTTACACCGCAAATGACTCGATTGGAAGACACGCACAGTCGCAGCAACCATCGCCCCCTGCTGCCAGCACTTGGCAGGATCCTCCTGAAATCGGGTCCCGAGACTCCGTGGGGCTTTCCTGGAATGTCTGCGGTGTCCTCATTCTAACAATTCAACATCAGCCACGATCAATCCACAAGCCATCGCCATCGCTCACGGTCCTGCGGTGTAACAATCCGAGCCGCTTTCACCGCTTCCTTCGCAAACCCCGACTTCGCTAAAGTCTAATCTCCCTCGCTGCCCCGGGGGGGTGGGGTGCCTTCAAATCGGCTGCCACCGGCCCCTCTAAACTTTGCTCGTCGCTCGCGCCGCGTCTGGAGCTGCGGTTGCGCTCCCGCGGCCTGCCCGCGCTGTGTGCGCGCTCGCGACAACCCGTGGCGTTTGTTTGTGTTTTCGCAGGATGAATACATTCCGTACCCGAACATACAGGAGGCGAGTGGTCAGAGCACCCACCCACTCGTATTCAACAAGTACCTGGCGGCTTGCTTCTCCGGCAGGCTACCTGCCTCCCTACACAGATCACCTGTGCACCAATCAACACACCTAGCCACTCGCCAGTTGACACACCTACATGTCCACCCATCTACACGCATATCGATATTGTTACACATCCGTCCACCCACCCACAAACCTACCTGCCCACCCACACACCTACCTACTACCTCCCTACTTACATAGTCACCTATCAACATACCCACCCACACAAATACCCACCCACCTACCCATACATGCACTTATAAACTTTATTTTGCCATCCCACCAATATAGGACCGTGCTAAAATCATTGTGGTGTAAATGTCCACATTCCTATGGAGGGGGCCAGTTCACCCGGGGTACAAGCGTCACTGTGCGAGATGTGACAAACATTGACGTTGCCCCGGCAACAGCCTGGCCACTCACCGAGTGTTCCTGGAGTGTTTGTGAGAGTGCTGGGAAAATCAATGTCTCTTCAGCACCAAGACAAAGATCCCCCGTGCAGCCCTGAGCAGGCTGATGGGGCGAGTGTTTTGAGGGAGCACTTATGAAGGCCAACGTGGCAGGCGAAGGGGTGGTGTGGCCAGCACCCGCACTCGGCTGCCTTTGTCTCCCCAATGCCAACACACAGCACCAGGTCCTTACTCTTACAAAGTCGACCTTGGGATGAAAACGGATTTAGATAATAGCCATTGATGTTAGCCGTGGGTGGGAATCGAACTTGAAAAATCAGCAGGTTCGTAGCGCAGTGTGCTAACCCCCACGCCACCGCTCCTCGCACACAAGCACGCATGCACACACAAAGACAAAGATCCCCTTCATAGCCTTAACAGACTGTTAGCGAGCACCTATGACGACTAGCACGGCACACGAGGGGGTGGGTGGCCAGAACCACGACCGAATTCAGATAATCGTCGCTGGTGTTGGCCGTGAGCGGGAATCGAACTCGGGCTGCCGGGTTCAAAGCGCAGCGTGCTAACCGCTAAGCTACCGCTACCCACACGCACACGTGCACACACGCACGTGCACAAAGACACACTGACAGCTGTTCGTGGCTTTGGGCCAAATGCCCCAGCCTCCAGCTCCTGGCCCCCAACTCACTCGCAGCCCCCCAAATCGCAGCCCCCCAACTCACGATGAGACCTCCTACGTCCCTCATTCTGCCCCCTCCTCCACGTGGTTTAGTATATGGCACAGTTCAGGAATTAATTTGCTGCCACGCCTAACAACAACACAGCACACGATTAACACCAGTGCACTGAGCACTGTACACACGCACGTACACAAAGACAAAGACCCCCCCCCCCCAATTAGCCTACACGTCCCACCGGGGCAAGTGCCGTTCGCGAGTGCGCCTTCGTGCGGAGAAGCTCAGTCGCACGACGAGTGGCCGCGGTGGACGGCGCTGCGGTGACCACCACCAACACCACAACCACCGTTGTGCCCCCCCCCCCCCCAACGCGGAGTGGAGGAGTCATTCATTGGCCGATGCTCCCCACGTTGAGGTCGCTCGCTCGGATCTCGTAGCGCGGGCGCACGTCGTCGTCGGTGGCGCTTGCGCGGCGTCCGACGTTTCGCTTCCACGCGCTAGGGGAGGGGGGGGGATGTGAGGGGGACGTTGCAACTGACATGTCAGTCCAGGCAGAAGGCGGCTGCCTTGCTCCACGCGAGCGGGCGAGGTGGGGCGCGCTGAGTTGAGCGGGCGAGGTGGGGCGCGCTGAGTTGAGCGGGCGAGGTGGGGCGCGCTGGGTTGAGCGGGCGAGGTGGGGCGCGCTGGGTTGAGCGGGCGAGGTGGGGCGCGCTGCGGGCTGGTTGCGCCGAGTCGAGCCCGCGTCGAGGACGGTGCGGCGGAGCGACGCGTGACCCACCACCACCACGATCGCAGCGGAGCGACGAATCCCTTCGCCGATCGGCATCGCCCTGATTGAGTTTGCGCGCCGCTCTCCGTGGCCGGGCCGTGTCCCGTGGTTGCCCGCTGCGACTTTTCGTGAAATTGCCGCGGGCAATTTTCAATTTGGGGTCGTTTACGCCGCCACCCGATGGCCCGACCGAGCAAATGATGCCGCGGGGGGGGGGGGGGGTCTGGCCGATGCTCCGTCTGCGGCAGATGGTGCGCGATGGGGGCGATTAGAAGGTCGGCGTTGAGAGATCGTCGCAGCCGACGCCGCCGATGCCGCCGCTCGTCGCCGTCGCTTCCTTCCTTCTGCCGGATTCCGCTGCCGTCGCGCAGTCAAAATCTGACCCCCGCGACAAAGTCTCGAAAGGCCTCGGCCGAGAGTCCCACGGACAACCGCTGCCCTGCCCCTGGGCACCGCTCCACTGCCCACCTCTCTCCACCGTCCAGCACCCAGCACGCGTGCCACTCGGCACACCCACGCTCACGATAGCGACGCCTGCAAATCCTAGACATCCTATACATCCTAGAAATTCTATACATCCTATAAAAAATCCTATACATCACACGACGGCCGTTGTAGGAGTCTGAGCCGTCACCACTCACCCCAGACCTCCACGTGGCTAATTGACAAGCGATTGCGACTGCCCCCCCCCCCCCCCCACGACGACGTGATGCAGGTCTTGGACCGGGGAGGCCCCTACCCCCAGGTCATCCTGCCCCAGTTCGGCGGCTACTGGATCGAGGGGTCGCACCCTCCCTCCCCCGAGCCCACGTCGCCGACCCCCGCGACCCCCGTGACCCCCGCGACCCCCTGCTGCCCCGCGTGCCCCTCCACGCCCGACGCCGCCGCCGCCGCCGCCACGGGGCCCCATCTGGAGGGGAACCCGACGGCACACACGTACCGCCGTCACTTCCTGGGGCAGGTGGGCACAGCGCACACACACACACAACCGCTACACACACATCCTGCACACACATCCTGCACACACACCCTGCACACACACACACGTACCGCCGTCACTTCCTGGGGCAGGTGGGCACAGCGCACACACACACACAACCGCTACACACACATCCTGCACACACATCCTGCACACACACCCTGCACACACACACACGTACCGCCGTCACTTCCTGGGGCAGGTGGGCACAGCGCACACACACACACACAACCGCTACACACACATCCTGCACACACATCCTGCACACACACCCTGCACACACACACACCCTGCACACACACACACCCTGCACCCACACACACCTTACACACACACACCATGCACACACACCCTGCACACACACACACACACCCTACACACACACACACACGTACCGCCGTCACTTCCTGGGGCAGGTGGGCACAGCGCACACACACACACAACCGCTACACACACATCCTGCACACACATCCTGCACACACACCCTGCACACACACACACCCTGCACACACACACACCCTGCACCCACACACACCTTACACACACACACCATGCACACACACCCTGCACACACACACACCCTACACACACACACACCCTACACACACACACCCTGCACACACACACACCCTGCACACACACACACACACCCTACACACACACACACGTACCGCCGTCACTTCCTGGGGCAGGTGGGCACAGCGCACACACACACCCTGCACACACACACCCTACACACACACACACCCTACACACACACACCCTGCACACACACACACCCTACACACACACACCCTGCACACACACACACACACTCTACACACACACACCCTGCACACACACACACACACCCTACACACACACACCCTGCACACACACACACGTACCGCCGTCACTTCCTGGGGCAGGTGGGCACAGCGCACACACACACATCCTGCACACACATACACACCCTACACACACACCCTGCACACACACACACACACCCTACACACACACACCCTACACACACACACCCTACACACACACACCCTGCACACACACACCCTACACACACACACCCTGCACACACTCACACCCTGGACACACACACACTGCACACACACACCCTGCACACACACCCTGCACACCACGTGGGTTTTCTTAATTTCCCCTGCCCACACGTAAGCACTCGTTAATTGACCAATAAGACCCCAACATGTCGAGGAACGCAGAGCTTGGTGGTGGGGCAGCTGCGGTGGGGGATTTGGCACCGGCTCCCCACTCCCCGCGTGACTGCGGTTCCCCACCACTCTCCCCGCGAGAGAGCGAGGAGAGCGAGCGAGCGAATGCTGCACGGCGTTACGGGTCGACGCAGGTTGTTGACGAGTGTCGTTGTCCACCCCCCCCCCTCCCGCCCCCATGGCCGCCGCGTCCGCGCGCCGCAGGAGCACTTCAACTTCTACGCGAGCGACAACGCCGCGGGACGCATCGTCTTCTCCGTCAAGCACGAGGCGGCGGGCCCCGCACACGACTGCATGCGCCTCCTGCTGCGGTAACGCCGCCCCTCCCCCCCCCCCCACCACCGGCTCGCACTGCCACCACCACCACCACCGCCACCACCACCACCACCGCCACCACCACCACCACCGCCACCACCACCGCCACCACCACCGCCACCGCCACCACCACCGCCACCACCACCACCACCGCCACCACCACCACCACCACCACCACCACCGCCACCACCACCACCACCGCCACCACCACCGCCACCGCCACCACCACCGCCACCACCACCACCACCGCCACCACCACCGGGGTGCCGCTTCACGAAGTGGACATCGTTCTGAGCGCTCCGCCGCCGCTGACGCCCAGCGGCGAGCGTCACTCTCGCGCGTTCCGCCCGTTTAGCAAAATCGTTGATGGCAAATGTTCGTCCACGCGTTGGCGGTCGCCCGTTGGCGTTAATCCTGTCCCCGGCTAGTTGGTTTTACGGCCACCTGGTTAAACTAAAACTATAATGTTAACATTTTTATTTTACCAACAGGTAAGGCCCTCTGAGCTGCTACGTAGCTCTTCTTCGGAAGCGACCTGGCCACCACAGACGACAGCCCAACAAAGTGGCTCGTCATTATCGCGTGGTAACTGCAAATGTGCAACAGGTGCCAGGGCCAGGTTCGAACCCAGAGCCTCCTGTACACCAGGCGAGGGAGTTAACATCTCCTGGCCACCGTGGTTGGGGGGGGGGGCTGTGTTGGGGGGGGGGGCACGTGGAGTATTTGTCTGCTGCTATAAATGTCCACGTGATGAGCTACTTCGTTGAGCTATACTTCATTTGTGGCCAGGTCGCCTGGCTACAGCTCAGGTTGGCGTTGTTTGGTAACATAGCAAATAGTTTAGTTATTTGAGAAAATTATAAGTATATGGTTGGGTTGCGGGAGAAGGATGAGTGAGGTCAGAGGTGATGGGGATGGGCGGAGTGAGGGAGGTCAGGTCGCTGACGTGCGTGTGAGTGTGTACGTACGCCAACAGCACTTGCCGCAAGAGTATGTTAAGGCTGCACGGGGGATCTTTATCTTTGTGTGCACGTGTGTAGTGCCAGGAGGCAGTCGTACGAGTGCATAGTGCCCGTGTCCAGCCTGGGCGAAGCGCCCAGCGTCGCTCACATGGCCAAGGTGTGTTCCCAAAACAATGGACATTGCCCACACACACCGCACCGCTCACCACACACACACCGCACCGCTCACCCACACACACCGCACCGCTCACCCACACGCACCGCTCACCCACACACACCGCTCACCCACACACTGCTGACCCACACGCACCACTCACCCACACACACCGCTCACCCACACACTGCTCACCCACACGCACCACTCACCCACATACACCACTCACCCACATACACCGCTCACCCACACACACCACTCACCCACACACACCGCACCGCTCACCCACACGGACCGCTCACCCACACACACCGCTCACCCACACACTGCTGACCCACACGCACCACTCACCCACACACACCGCTCACCCACACACTGCTCACCCACACGCACCGCTCACCCACACACACCACTCACCCACACACACCGCACCGCTCACCACACACAAACCGCACCGCTCGCCCACACACCCCGCTCACCCACACACACCACTCACCCACACGCACCGCACAGCTCACCCACACACACCACTCACCCACACACACCGCACCGCTCACCACACACACACCGGTGTAGTCCCAGTGCCCTGGACAGTCACCAGCTGTGAGCTGCGGTGGCATTGAGGTGCTGTCCAAGTTTGAAATAGCGTTGTCACGAGATGCTGGTAACGTGTGGTGGTGGCGGTGGTGGTGTTGTTGTTGTTGTTGTTGTTGTTGTTGCAGCTTCTCTGTCCAGAGCTCACCACCGAACGCTTCCACCCCGTGCTCTACCCGAAGGTGGGAGCTACTTCTCGCTCACCAGCTCGCCGACCTGCTCACCTGCTCACTCACTCACCTACTCACCTACTCACCCACTCTCTCGCTCCTCTACTCACCTGCTCACTCACCCACTCACTCACTTTCTCACTCACTCACTCTCTCGCTCACCTGCTTACTCACCCACTCACCTGCTCACTCACCCACTCACTCTCACACTCACCTGCTCACTCACTCTCTCGCTCACCCACTCACCTGCTCACTCAACCACCCACTCACTCACTCACCCGCTCGTTCACGCGCTCACTCTCATGCAGCATCACGAAACAACTTGTTTAATTATAATGTACAAAAAGACAAAGATACCTGTATAGCCTAAGCAGGCTGTTGTGGCAAGTACTCGTCACGAGCAGCTGAGCCAACATCACGTGAAGGGGTGGTCAGCACCACGTCTGATCACCTCTTACTCCCCAGCGCTAATGTTTACACTCCTGCATCAAGTACTCATTTAAGGCCTAGTTGACCTAGAGGAGGCTCAGGACCGGTTCTGACCACTGATATTAGCCGTGGTCAGGAATTCAACTCGAGGTAGGCAGGTTCATAGGTGCGCTAACTTCTGCGCCACCGCTCCCCACGTACATATTAACTCGGAAACGCACACACACACGCACAATCCGTCTCTAATCCACCTTCCCCTCATCCGTGCGTCATTCGCCTGCAATCGTGGAGATGAAGGGGATCCCAGACGATCCCCCGCTAATCACCTGCGGCACAAAACATTCCCTGCACTCGCCCGCCGGGTCTCAGCAGGCTCGAGCCCGGCCCGTGCTCTTGGCGTGCGACTGCCTGGGAGTGAACACCGGGGGGCCGTTGCAGGCCCGGGCTGCGAGGTGGCCAGGAGATGGCGGTACTGAGACGAGATTCTTGAATCCATCTGTGCGGAGCGATGAGCGTGAACCCCCTCGCTCTCGCGCGCGTGGATTGATCTCTGCCCTGCTCTGCTTCACGAAGCCAAACGCCGGATTGTCCCAGAGGGCCCTCTCACATTGCTGCAGGCCCTCATTTTCACGTGGAGGTAACAGCTGAGCGACCTCAAATGGGTACCTGGTGCGGTGTGTAAAACGTCGCCACTGGGGAGACAAAAGTGGCCGGGCGAGGTGCTGGCCACCCACCCCCTCGTGTGCCGTGCCGGCCTTCATAGCAGCTACTCGCTAACGGCACTTGCCCCAAAAACCTGCTCAGGCTACACGGGGGATCTTCATGACTTTGTGGTTCTGTCTCAAATGATGCGATGTGCGTGCGTGTGTGCGTGTGTGTGTGTGCACGTGTATTTGGGTCACAACGTGAGATTTTAGTTTGTGTATTGCACTCGTGTACGTATGGTGCGCGCGTGCACGTGTATGACGGTATGTATCGTGGGATGGTGTCATCGCGTTCGCTAACGGCACTTGCCCCAGCGGTCTTGTGAATTGGCTGTACGGGGTGGCGGAATCTTTGTCTTTGTGTCCCAGGCATCCCAGCTGATTCTGGCCTACGACGAGCACTCCATCAGCAATCAGTTCAAGTTCGGCGTCATCTACCAAACGTTCGGGCAGGTAGGGGCGTGTGTAGGCACGCACGCGCACACACGCACACACGCACGCACGCGCACACGCACACACACACGCGCACACACACACGCACACACACACGCACGCGCACACACACACACACGCACACACGCACACACGCGCACACGCACACACGCACGCGCACACACACACACACGAGCGCACACACACGAGCACACACACACGAGCACACACACACGCGCACACACACGTATACACACACACACGCGCACACACACATGCCCAGGGGGGAGGGGGGGAGGAGGTGGGAAGGGGGGAGCGGCGTGAGGTGGGGGGGGGGGGTCTCAACGGAGACGCCGCCCAGCTGCAAGCGCCAACACGGACGCTTGCAAGATTATTTATTTATTTTGCAATTGGGTGAAGGCGCAGCCCTGCAATGTCCGGCTCTCGCCCCCTACTGGCGGAAGGGCCTCCGCTCCGCTAGAGGATGTGGAGAGAGAGAGCCCTTTCCACGGAGTGTTCTTGGCCTACTCTTCCTTTGTCCAGAAGTCGCAGAAGAGGCGGGAGTACCCACGCGTCACCCCCACCACGCGTCACCCCCACCACGCGTCACCCCCACCACGCGTCACCCCCACCACGCGTCACCCCCACCACGCGTCACCCCCACCACGCGTCACCCCCACCACGCGTCACCCCCACCATGCGTCACCCCCACCACGCGTCACCCCCACCACGCGTCACCCCCACCACGCGTCACCCCCACCACGTGTCACCCCCACCACGCGTCACCCTCACCACGCGTCACCCCCACCACGCGTCACCCCCACCACGCGTCACCCTCACCACGTGTCACCCCCACCACGCGTCACCCTCACCACGCGTCACCCCCACTACGCGTCACCCCCACCACGCGTCACCCCCACCACGCGTCACCCCCACCACGCGTCACCCTCACCACGCGTCACCCCCACCACGCGTCACCCTCACCACGCGTCACCCCCACCACGCGTCACCCCCACCACGCGTCACCCCCACCACGCGTCACCCCCACCACGCGTCACCCCCACCACGCGTCACCCCCACCACGCGTCACCCCCACCACGCGTCACCCTCACCACGCGTCACCCCCACCACGCGTCACCCCCACCACGCGTCACCCCCACCACGTGTCACCCCCACCACGCGTCACCCTCACCACGCGTCACCCCCACCACGCGTCACCCCCACCACGCGTCACCCTCACCACGCGTCACCCCCACCACGCGTCACCCCCACCACGCGTCACCCCCACCACGTGTCACCCCCACCACGTGCCACCCCCACCACGCGTCACCCTCACCACGCGTCACCCCCACCACGTGTCACCCCCACCACGTGTCACCCCCACCACGTGTCACCCTCACCACGCGTCACCCCCACCACGCGTCACCCCCACCACGTGTCACCCTCACCACGCGTCACCCCCACCACGTGTCACCCTCACCGTCACTCACCGTCCCGTCACGCGAGCTGCTTCTGCAACAACAACATTTGCACTCCATCCTCATTAAACATGTATTGACCCGAAACCCAAATGCAGCGCAGCTCTGGAGAGAGAGAGAGAGACAGAGTCCCAAGACTATTCGAGGCTCTGTTGGGCTGACGGACAACTGAAGGGCATTGCCTGCCGCTTTAGAAGTTGAAGTAGTTAGGGGCTCATCGTTACCGCACTCTGGTGATGTTACTGCCTGACTGTGCGGTGCCTCGCTGGCGTGGCGACCTCCTCGCGAGAGCACCTGGCTTTGACTTGAAATTAACCGATACATGTTTAGTGTTTAGCCAGTTTCATCCTGGGACCCTTGCCGAGCAGTGCGATCTCATGGGTTCGAGCAGCGGTCCACAACCTTGTTGGCACCAGGGACCGGTTTCGTGGAAGACCAATTTCTTCACGGACCAGGTGGGGGGGTGGGGTCATCATTGGGTCTTTCCCCCTTTTCAAAGAAGCTCTCCAGCGACGTTTGTGTTTGACTCATGTTGGCTACTGGGGGTTAGAGCTTGTGGGCTCACCAACACCGTGACTGAGACGAGTGCGCGGTGCGGGAGAGAGGCGCGGATGGAAGTGGTAAATAATAAAATAATGGGGGCGGGTTCCACGCGTGGACTCACCGCTCTCACCTCCTGCTGCCGTGCGGCCCGGTTCCTAACAGGCCACGGACCGGTACCGGTCCGCGGCCCGGGGGTTGGGGGCCCCTGGGTTAGAGAAGGGCCCACTGGAGCGGATGTCACAGAGCTACGTTCTGTTGCCATTAAAATGACCTCCGGTCCACGCAGGACGGAGCAGCAGCACCCTCCCAACCGCTCCGCCGATTCTCAGAGCTGGAACGCAGCAAATTAAACGACTAAAACCCGAATTAGCCGCGGTGGAGTTCCTCGTGCAGCCGTGGGTGTGACTGTGCTGAGGCCGTTCTAAGCTCCCTCGTCTTGACAACCCGGGATTTAAACCCAGGACCATTCGCTGTGGTGGTTTAGCAATCTGACCCCTAGTCACTTCCGGCAAGGTCTACATCAGCTCCACATTCTTCTGTACCACATCAGCTCCGTCTCTTCTCCAGCCCGTGCCACAGCCGTTTATCCCCCTTTATCCATAACAAATTGGTTATTTTTGTTAGATCGTGAAAATATAAATGCGTCGTTAAACCCGCCATTACCCGACAGCCAATTAGTAAGGTTTGTCACGTAAACAAAACGTGACCGTTATTTACTATTTTTTGGGTCTTTCGGTAAAGTCACGTAGATAGGTTCAAAGAAAATAACAAAAAACTACGACGTTTTGATCACAACACAAGCGGTCGTCATCTTGTTTCCTCCTGATCGCTTGTGTTGTGATCGAAACGTCGTAGTTTTTTGTTATTTTCTTTGAACCTATCTACGTGACGTTACCGAAAGACCCAAAGAATATGAATCCCTGCAGTCACGAAAGCTTTAAGTCAAGAGTTATTTACGACTTCAGCACACCAGTGTGTTGGAGAGTAAACCCACCACAACAATTACAATTTGAGTACACTGTTGATTACAACCAGCTTCATCAGGCCATTAGCCAGAATTGTGTCCCCTCGTGTCCTGCCACACATGTGGGCTACGTGACTCCAGCAAACGCAGCCTCGCCTGCCAGAGGAGCTCGCCGATGGGACCGTGTCCAGATCTGTGGACGAACACCCACACACCCACACGCCCACACCCCCACACCCCCACACACCCACCCCCCCACACCCACCCCCCCACACCCCCATACATCCACACCCCCACACACCCCCACCCACACACCCCACACACCCACACACACCCCCACACACCCCCACACCCCCACACATCCACACCCCCACACCCCCACACTCACCCCCACCCACCCCAACCCCCCCACACCCACACACCCCCCCACACCCACACACACCCCCACACACACCCACACACACCCCCACCCCCCCACACACACCCCCACACCCCCACACACCCACACACACACACCCACACACACACATCCACACACACACACACCCACACACACACATCCACACACACACACACCCACACCCCCACCCCCTCTCTCTGCCTCTTGCACCCTCCCTCCTCGCCCCCCATGGACAGAAGACGGAGGGGGAGGTGTTTGGCAATCGGGAGGAGAGTGCGGCGCTCGACGCGTTCCTGCGGTGGCTCGGAGACCCCGTGCAGCTGCACAACTTCTCAGGGTGAGGGTCAGGGGTCATGGTCGGATAAGGGTCAGGGGTCAGAGGTGGTGGTGTTCATTCTGGTGGTGACGGTGGCTTTGGTGGTGGTGGCGTCGGTGGTGGCGGTATTAGTCGTGGTGGTAGCTATGATGATGGCGGTGCTGGTGGTGGTGGCGGTGTGAGTAGTGGTGGTAGCTATGATGATGGCGGTGCTGGTGGTGGTGGCGGTGTGAGTAGTGGTGGTAGCTATGATGATGACGGTGCTGGTGGTGGTGGCGGTGGTTGTGCGGGAATTGTATTTGAATTCCACGATTCCAACGTGGGAGATGCCTCAAGCAATCCGTGATCCCTCCTCTATGGCCGATTCCCATGTCAAAGTCTCCATTCACCCCACTGGGATTCTAGTCACTGCCTGGATTGTTCTGTCGCGGTTGTGCCACCCTGATTGTGCCGTCGCGGTCTTGGTCCCACCAGGTTCCGCGGGGGTCTGGACGTGACACACGGACAGACGGGCTCCGAGTCCGTGTACACGCGCTTCCTGGACCGCGAGGTCATGTTCCACATCTCCACCAAGCTGCCCTACACCGAGGGCGACGCGCAGCAGGTGGGGGCGTGCGGGGGACACGTGGGGATACGTGAGTCGATGTGGGGACACGCGGCGGGGATGTGTGGGGACATGCGGAGGACACAGGGTGGGGGAGACATGCCTGGACACGTTGTGACACGCGGAGATGTGAAGGGACACGTGGAAATGCAGCGCACGAGGACACGTGTGCCGCGTGAAGCCCTGGAACTCCGGCGAACGCGTCGATCGCCGCCGAGTTCCCCGCGCGTGCGGTTCCTTTTTCACCCCCCCACCTCCTCCCCACCCCTCTCCCCACCACCTCCCGGCGCAGCTGCAGCGCAAGCGCCACATCGGCAACGACATCGTGGCGCTGGTGTTCCAGGAGGAGAGCACGCCGTTCGTGCCCGACATGATCGCCTCCAACTTCTTGCACGCCTACGTCGTGGTGCAGCCGTTCCGGCCGCCGTCGCGGCGCTCGCGGTCCTCGCTCTCCGCTACCGACCACGGCTGCCCCTTTCCCGGGACGACCCCGCCCACCCGGGGCCCCCCGGCCCCCCCGGTCCTGCCGGCCTCGCCGCACGACCCCAGCGGGCCCGCGGCCGGAGGCGACGCTGGGATAGAAGCGAGGCCATCGCCCTGCGACGCGGACACGGGGGCGGAAGATGGGAAGGAGGAGGATGGGAAGGAGGAGGATGGGGAGGAGGAGGATGGGGAGGAGGAGGCGAGCGACAAAGCGGAGGTGCAGAAAGATGGGAAGGAGGATGGGAAGGAGGATGGGAAGGAGGATGAGGAGGATGAGGAGGAGGGGGAGGAGGAGGAGGAGGGCGATGACAGCACGTGGTACAAAGTGGCCGTGACGGCCCGGAATGACGTGCCCATGTTCGGGCCGCCCCTGCCAGATCCGCCCGTCTTCAAGAAGGTGAATTTGTGGTGCATGCTGGGAATGGTTTCCTTAGTCCCGTGGAGGTTGTGGCTGAGCGTCGATGCCCCCATGTTGTGTCCGCGTGCACGTGTGTTCATTTGTCCGTGTGACCGCGTGTCGATGTGTCCGTGTGCCCACGCCTTCGTGTGTCCACGTGTCCACGTGTCCGTGTGTCCGCAGGGCGAGGCTCTGCGTGAGTTCTTGCTCACGAAGCTCATCAATGCGGAGCATGCCTCCTACAAGGCTCGCAAGTTCTCCGCTCTCGAGGCAAGCCCGCGGCCCGCCTATTAATTAACGTGCCAATTAATTAACTGGCGGGCGCACGCACGTCAGGAATTTACACCCCTGGGGACGAGCGCTGCTCGATTGATGCGTTCACGTTCTATTGGTCGGATGGCCGAGTGAGCGGGTGACTTATATAGGCGCTGCGCGGGAGTGACTGCGTCATTCGCAAAGAGAGTAACACTCATCCTTCACAGCTGTGAATATTGCACTACATATATAGTATATACAGTTTCTGTATATGTTATCAGTAAATTAACATTTCATCTCTCTCAAACGTGGGAGTTCTTGCACGGGAAGTCAGCGCCTCGCTGAATCTCGTCAGGAATGAGAGCGACGAGGGGAGAAGGCGAGGGTGGCGGTGCCCAGCCGACTTCCCGTCGCATCCCATCAGCAATGCGGCCTTCGCTCTGGGCGTGCTGACCTCGTCAAAGAGCATAAACCACCATCAAGCGAACTCCGGTCATCCTCACAGCAGCGGCTTTTTGGCTGGCCATCGAACAAAGACGCGCGCTGTGTGGCGCGCTTTCAGATGCGCTTCTGCGGCCGTCTGGAATGCTCTTCCTTGCGATATTAGAAAGCCACTGTAGCTATGCACTTTAAAATCGAGATTGAAAACTAATTTTGAAAGAACTGATTTTTGTGTTTAGTTTGTTGTCCTTTCCCCACACCTCCGCTTAACACGGTTGGCTACGTACACAGCAAAAGGGTTTCTTTATTCAGAACACGATCTCTTCATAGTGATGACTAGAAGACACAGTGAGGACTTGAGGACATAGCGACGACTGGCGATATAGCGACGACAGCGACTCCTCCGGCAGCCAAGAACCTCCCTTGTCGCCCTCCCCTTTTATCCTCCAGCATGGCCCATCCCTACGCCCCTGGCCACGCCCCTCTTCTGAAGATCCCAGATCGTTTCCCTGTCTGTTCCCTGGCCTGGTTACCCCCCGCTTGTGACCACGAGTCGTGTGGTTTACTGTCTTTTGTTGTTACCATTCGTGGCCACCAGTCCCCTATACTGTCTCCACACCTGCAGTTACCGCTCGTGGCCGCTAGTCCACGCACTGTCTCTACACATACGTCAGCAGCATTGGTTCAACACAGTCGGGGCTCGCTTTCACCAATGCTGGCGAACTGGCAGATGTTATTAGGCGAAGGGCCTCTCCGTAAGACAGCGGTCCGAATGACCGCTGCTCGGTCCGCGCGTGGCGGCGCTAGGAGCGAACCCGGGCGGCGCTGCTGGACACCCTCTACGAGGAGCTGCACGCACGCTCCCAGTGCATGCTGGGAGGATGGCCGGAGGGCGAGAGGTCAGAGGGAGGGGGCGGCACGAGTGGCGGCGGGGGAGGAGGGGGAGGAGGCGGAGGAGGAGGAATCCTGGAGACGTTCAAGGTGGGTGTCCTCCCTGCAGGAGGGCGCTGTGTGTCTGGCCCGGCCGGTGTGTGCGAGGGTGCCAGTGCGTGCATGTGTGTGTCTCTGTGCGCGCGTGTGTGTCTCTGTGCGCGCGTGTGTGTGTCTGTGCGTGTTTCTGTCAACGTTTGGGGGAACGGCAGCGGAGCGGTTAGCGCGCTGTGCTACGAACTCAGCGAACCGAGTTCGATTCCTGCTCACGGTCAACGAGTGACGATTATCTGTACCAGTCCCGGGCCTCCCCTAGGTCGACTCAGCCTCAAATGAGTACCTGGAACAATGTGTAGTAAATATCACCACTCTGGAGACACAGGCGGCCGGGCGTGATGCTGGCCACCCACCCCCTGGTGTGCCGTGCCGGCCTTCATAGCAGCTACTCGCTAACGGCACTTGCCCCAAAAACCTGCTCAGGCTACACAGGGGATCTGCATGACTTTGTAGTTCTGTCTCAAAGGATGCGATGTGCGTGTGTGTGTGCGTGTGTATTTGGGTTAGTTTGTGTATTGCACTTGTGTACGTATGACACGCGCGTGCTTGTGTGTGACGATGTATCACGTGTGCGTGTGTGTGATGATGTATCACGTGTGCGCGTGTGTCCGTCACTGCCTCGCACCCCGGCACAGAAAGCCATCCGCGGACGCAGCCAGTCCATGGAGACCGTGCTCGTGGGGGGGCGGCAGAAGCAGGCCGTGCCGTGCAGCCACAGCGGGGGGCTGGGCCCCCCGCCAACGCTGGCCGAGGCTGCTCGACCCCCAGCCGCATTCGTGAGCGCCCCTGCCCCCCAAACCCCCACCACTGACCACCCACAATGCCCTTCTCCAAGTAACCACTCCTGGCCCGTGACCAGGTTTGAACCGAGACCACGGACGAGCGGGGCGTTTGCCCAGTCAACTCACTCTGGAGTTGGGCTGTCTCATACCCCGGCACCTCCGATTAGCACGGTTGGCTCCGTACGGTGTGAAAGAAGTTCAGAGTACACACACACAACACACACACACAACACACACACAACTGGCCGGCGATGGGCAGCTGCTTGCGAGAGAGACGAGCTACGGTGGTCTGGCTCCGTCCGTGACCCCGCCGGCCCCCTCTCGTGCTCGCGTTGCCCCCGTCCGCTGGGAGACCAGGCCGACACCACCGGCTCGCTGAACTTGACACTCGGTTTCACCACGGGCGGCTGGACCCCGGATTCGAACGCGCGGTGCCCAGCAAAGAACCCTGCCGCTTAATAAGCTACTCGGGCCACCGCATTTTGTTTCCACTTCTCGAGTTCGGCTTCTGCTCGCCGTGGAAGTAGTCCACGCGGACCTGAAAAGTAGTCTACGCGGGCCTAAAAAATAGTCCAGGCGGGCCTGAAAAGTAGTCCACGCGGGCCTAAAAAATAGTCCACGCGGGCCTGCGCTGGAACACCGAGCGTACGTCGCGGTTGAAGCCGTTTTGGTTTGATCGATGCCACTGACCCGGTGCCCCCCCCCACCATATCCCCCGTGCCCCCACTCCTGCCCCCCCAGTCCCTGATGCTGGTGGGACGGAGCCCCGTGTGGAGGGCGAAGCAGGGGCAGGCTCCGGCAGCCGGAGCGGCCCAGAGGGCAAGTCCGGGCAGCGCAGAGGACAGGCACAGCAGGTGAGGGTACATAGACAAAGATCCCCCGTATAGCCGTGACAGACTGTTGGGGCAAGTGCTGTTGGTGGTGAGCACTTATGAAGGCCGGCAACGGCACGTGAGGTTGTGGGTGGCCAGGTTCGTAGCGCAGCGCGCTAGCCGCTACACTGGTGAGGGTACACACATACAGACCAGGAGAAGAGTAAAACGACAATTGTGTTTAGTTTCATACCGCGGCGTCGGCATTGTTCACAATCGCTGAGGAATCGCAGAAGAGCCACAGGGCAGCAGCCATGGCTTTGAGCCGGCACCACCAACAATTGCCCAACCTCTGCGGCCTTCTATATATTGAGATGTTCTCAGCCAATTCATGAGTGTGTGTGTGTGTGTATATGCATGGGAGGGAACCGGAGCGCCCGGAGAAAATCCACGCCTTGCACGAGGGGGCAACGCTCTATCCCATGAAGAAGGGAGGGATGATGATGTTAGTCCGCAACTTTCTTGGCTCATCTGTGGTGTTTAAAAGTTACAGCAGTAACACTTTGTATTTAATTTGTTCTATTCACAGGGAGGGCTCGGGACCGCTCACGACCCCAGACAGTGGCCACGTGTCACACGACCACATGTCCTCCAATCAGAGCTCTCCCGACATACTGCCGCACCCGTCGAGGTACCGTGACCACCAAGAGGTGCGACTGTGAACCGATTACTCTTTGAACGTACCACCCAGCGATGTGATCCCAGCGACGTGATCCCAGCAATGTGATATCAGCGACATGAACCCAGCCACATGATCCCAGCGACATGAACCCAGCCACATGATCCCAGCCACATGATCCCAGCCACGTGATCCCAGCGACGTGATCCCAGAGTTCCATTCCTGGACCAAAACGGCAATCGGCAACGGTGAATTATATCAAAACCGGACCTGGGCCTCCTCTAGGTCGGCTCAGCCTATAAATGTGTACCTGGTGCAGCGTGTGAACCAGTATATATGGGAAGACAAAGGCGCCCGGGCGTGGTGGATCTATGGGTTTCTGCACAAAGTGTCTATGGGTGTCACTGGTGACCAAGCTGAGAGCACCAACTCACTACCCTCGAAATCCCTGTGGAGGCATTGGCCTCACCCTGGATCCGAGCCCAGGGCCTCAGTGATGCCGCTTCGACGCCAAGTCCCGTAGAGGCCACACGGCTGATGGGCGTCGCCCTTGTCTGTGTGTGGACGTGGATGTGGCCTTAACGTGCACATAGCCTGGCACAGGCGCCGCGGTGACGTCACCACCACTTAGTGGCGAATGGCGGTTGTTGTTGTTGTTGGTGTGTGTGTGTGTCACACTGCCAACACCAGTGACGATTATCTGAACCGGTCCTGGGCCCCCTCGCCTAGGTCGACTCAGCCTCAAATGAGTACCTGGCGGGATGTGAAAACATCGCCACTCAGGAGACAAAGGCGGCTGGGCGTGGTGCTGGCCACCCACCCCATCGTGTGCCATTCCAGCCTCCATAGGCTCTTGCCCCAACAGTCTGTTAAGGCTATACGGGGGATCGGCATCTTTATCTTTGTCTTTGCACGCAGGCCGGGCCGCGCGGGCGCTGCCGTGGACTCGGCGCTGCCTCTCTCGCGCTCCTCATCCAACGGGAGCAGCTTCAGCAGCGCGGGCGGCGACCAGGAGTACGACACGGGCATGGTGGGCCCACGCAGCCCCACACTCACTCACTCACTCACCCCCAGCACTCACCGCACACTCACGCCGCACTCACCCGCACTCTCCCATCACTCACCCGCACTCACCCACTCTCTCTCATCACTCACCCACTCTCTCTCATCACTCACCCGCACTCTCCCATCACTCACCCACTCTCTCTCATCGCTCACCCGCACTCTCCCATCACTCACCCACCACTCACCCATCACTCACCCGCACTCATCCATCACTCACCTACCACTCTCCCATCACTCACCCACTCTGTCCCATCACTCACCCGCACTCACCCATCACTCACCTGCACTCTCCCATCACTCACCCACTCTCTCTCATCACTCACCCATTCTCTCTCATCACTCACCCATCACTCGCCCACTCTCTCTCATCACTCCCCCATCACTCACCCACTCTCTCTCATCACTCCCCCATCACTCACCCACTCTCTCCCATCACTCACCCGCACTCTCCCATCACTCACCCACCACTCTCCCATCACTCACCCACCACTCACCCATCACTCACCCACTCTCTCTCATCGCTCACCCGCACTCTCCCATCACTCACCCACCACTCACCCATCACTCACCCGCACTTATCCATCACTCACCTACCACTCATCCATCACTCACCTACCACTCACCCATCACTCACCCACTCTCTCTCATCGCTCACCCACCACTCACCCGCACTCACTCTGCCACTCGGTGACGCCACCGTCACTTAGCGGCGAACGGCGGTTGTCGCCGTTGTATGGTGATAACGATTATCTGAACCGGTCCCTGGGCCTACCCTAGGTCGACTCAGCCTACGGCATTCGCACCGTACTGCCTGCTGAGAGAGTGCCCTGGCGGGGGCATTCCCCCCTCCGCCTTTGTCGTCGCGTGCGAGCAGGAGAGCCAGTCGTCCGCCGGGACCCCGCGCACGCGCGACTCCTTCACCTACAGCACGTGGCTCTCGGACACGGGAAGCCTGTCCAGCGTGCTGAGCTACACCTCGTCCGCAGGTGCCAGTGGCGGTGCACGCACGCACGCACGCACGCACGAACGCGCACACGCATGAACGCACGCACGCACGCACGCACGTGCAGAGCGGCGGCGTTGGAGTCGGTCCGTTTGCGTAAACCGGCAACCGCTTGAGATAAAGTGGTAACACAGAACAGGCCGGTTGGTCGCGCAAGTCGCCGTGGGCCTCTCGAGCAGCAACAGACGTCACGTGTCGCGGTTGTGAACTGCGACAACAGAGGCAGCTGCTGTCGCAGTGATGAGATGGTTAGCGGACCCCCACAGACACCAGCAGACACACCCCACTACGCACAACCACAGCACACACCACCACCACACACCACCACACACCACCACCACGCAACAACAACAACCGCCACTAAGAGGCAGTGACGTCTCCACGACGCTTGTGCCAGGCTGTGTGCACGTTAAGGCCACGTGAAGTGTCGAAGTGCCCCCAGGCAGGAGGTCACGGGACAGACCCAGGTGCCATGGGTTGACTGACTGAGATGACTGGCCGATGCACCACCTGTGCCCCCTACTGTGCCAACTTGCACACTACCAGACACACTACCACACGCATCCCTACACACACCACCACACACCACACGCACACACCATCACCACCACACACATTACCATACACACAGCAACAACACCTCCGCGCACACGCGAACTACCGCAGACACACACCACCACCACCACAGCATCGCGAGGACAAACCAAGGCAACATGGATCTGGTGTTTCCAAGTAATTCCTGGAACCTTCGTTACGGATCGTTCCGGCACGCAGGTCCACTCCCCGCACGCGCGTATGTGTGGGTCAGACGCGTGGGTCAGCTGATTTGCACAATGAAGCCGGTGACCCGAGTTCGATTCCCGCTCGCATTCAAACACCGGTGACGAATATCTGAACTGGTCATGGGCCTCCCCAAGATCGAGTCGGTTTCAAATGTGTTCATGATGCAGAGTGTAAACTTTTGCACTTCTGGGGAGACAAAGTCGGCAGGGCTGGCGTGACGCTCGCCACACCGCCCCCTCGTGTTCCCTCCTGGCCTTTATCGGTGCCACTCGCTAACGGCACTTGTCCCAACGGCCCGCGTAGGCTACACGGGGGACCTTCGTCTGCGTCTCGTTGTGCGACGTGCGCAGCTTCCGTGCACTCTCTGCTCAATCACCCGGAGGCGGCAAGGGGGGACGCGGGCACGAGCCGGACCCCACAGCCGCCGGGGTGCACCGCGCCTGGCACCACGTCCCCAGAGGTACCTGGTCGCACCCCGCCCCCCTCAATCGCCCGTCAATTGTCTAAACTGTGAGATGAGAGAGACAGAGACGTTAAACTAAGCTATTTAAACTGTTTGTATTTCACCAGGTATGTTCCACTGAGCCATATCACCCTTTTTCAGAAGCGACCCGGCCACAAATGATAGCTCAACGAAGTGGCTTGTCACCATGTGGAGATGCATAGCAGCCAGACACTCTCAACGCGCGACGTTGATTCTAAATGCGAGAAAGATCCTCGCGACCACGGGAGGAGCACGCAAATTCCGAATATACAGCCGGCGTCAGGTTCGGGATCGAGCTCGCGACCTCGTTAGTACCGGGCGAGGTGTCGCGAGACGAGAGAGACGAAGTGAGGCAGAGATGTCGGCAAGAGATAAGGTGTTGTGAAATGAGAAAGATGAATTGGCTTGTTATGTTGATTATATGACTTTCGTTAGGTTTGTGTTCATCGGGAATCGAAATTTTGAGCTGATATTCCACGCGCCTTATCTCTCTTCGTGCAAACTGTGGGGGGGGGGGGGGGGGCTCCCTGCTTGGGAGCCTTCGCTCTCGCTCGGGTATTCCACGGCTCCGCGTGATGTCACCTCGCCGTGCCGGAGCGGAGCGTCGTGAGCGTCGCCGCAAAGGGGGGACGTGCTGCCGGTGAGCGGCGAGCGACAAGCGACACGTCCATGCCGTGTGCGTCATTCCTCCTCCTCCTCTCTCCTCCTCCCCGCGTTGTTTTTCTTGCAGGAGCCCCAGCCGGAGCAGTGAGAAACCCACGCGGCGCTGACCCCCAGCGCTCGCCCGACCGCGACCCCCCCCCCTCGCCTCCTGTGTCACACCACGCAAGAGAGACAAAGCAGGGCGGGGTGGGGGTGGAGGGGGTACTACGTGGAGCGGGGGGAAGGGGCGGGGGCATTGTCGCGGCAGGGCGACAGCGGTGGCTGGTGGTGGTCACGTGGTCCCGATAGGGTCGGGCGTCACGTGTCCGGGCGAGCGGGGGGTTCACGTCGGCTGCCACGAGGTCCGTGTCGCGCGCGCCCCTCCGGAGTTTGGCGCGAAGCGACTCGGACTGTTAGCGAGCCTCCGCCCTGCGTGAGCCGTCCACAACCCCACGGGGCGCGGGAGCCGCTCGCGACTCCGACCGCTCACGCGTTCCCTCCCGTCAGTCCGTTCCGTTCGTTCCCGTGACCGTGTTTTGCAGTGGTTCGTGTGTGCGTGCGCGTTCGTCCGTGTGTGCGTGTGCGTGCGTGGGGAGTGGTAGCGGCTAGCGCTACGCCGCGCTACGAACCAGGCGACCCGATTTCGATTCCCGCTCACGACTACAACACCGCTGACGATTACTGGTCTTGGGCCTCCCCTAGGTCAACTCAGCCTTAAACGAGTATCCGGTGCGGTGTGTAAGCATCTCTACTGGAGAGACAAAGGCGGTCGGGCGTGGTGCTGGCCACCCTCCTCCTTGTGTACCGTTCCGGCCTTTGTAGGTTCTCATTAACAGCACTTGCCCCTCCACTCTATTAAAGGCTACACGGGGGATCTTTGTCTTTGTGTGTGTGTGTGTCCGCACGTCACCTGCTATTTACGCATACACGTGGCTATCGACGCTCACAGGGCATGCTGCTGCTGCTGCTGTTGGCTCTCGCTGTATAACTGTACATATTGTGTATACCATAATGATGATAATTATTATAATGATGATAATATATATATTCCTGTCTCGTGCGCCACAGCCGCCATGTGGGTGGTGGGTGGGGAGGGAATCCCTGTAAGCCCCGGCGCGGATCGCGAAGCGGCTGCTCACTCCACGCATTTTTATTCAATAAATGTCGCCAGCATCTCCGGAGCGAGTCGCCTCTCCCCCTCCCGCTCCCTCCCCGCGTGGCTCCGTGCGTCCGAGACGTCTCCTGGCTCTCGATCGGTGCTCGGCTCCTGTTCACAAACCGCGGAGCAGGTAGGGGAAATTCCACGATGCTCTGGTGGGGACGAGTCTGTGTCAATAGGCCTGCCGCTGTTGGCTTCTCCACAGAGTGGTACGTGTTTTATCGACCCCCCCGCTAGTGGGATCAGGGCCGGTTTTATGTTTTGAGCGGCTTAAGTATAACATTTTGTAAAAAAAAAAACATGTTAAATTAACATTTATTCGGCTCAAGGTAAATTCAACAACCACAAATGACTGCACTCCTTTCTACAAACACGTCTTTAGTTTTCTCCTCGCTGTAGCTGCGGCTAAGTCACGAATGATGCCACCGTCTTTGGAGCAACAGGACCCAGAGGGTACGAGGAGGGCCTCTGGGCTGATGGAGCCCTCGGTGGGGTCATGGAGCTGAGTCAACGCACCCAAGCACGAGTTGAACTCACGACCTTCCCAATCCGCCTCACCCAACATGCTCGTCTAAGAAATGAATGTTACGAATAACGAACACCGATATGAATATATTTTAACCAATTGTCCGTTTCGTGAGGTATCCTAGCGAAGTGCAAGCGAATTAAATCAAAATGTGATCGGACGCTCTGCACGCGTGACGTCATTGTTGGCGCTCGCTGGTTGCTCCTGGCAACCCGCATTGTGTACCCATCGGTGAGTTTATGAAGGTCTTCTGTAGCGTTCTACAGTACCGTACGGATTTAAATTGTATCGTAGTTATTTTACACTCGCCTTGAGCCCGTCCAAGGACGGGTGTATTGCGGTAAATGTGAAACTTGCAAGCGAAAGGCAGAGCGCGACGTGATGTTCATTGCATCAATTCTTGTGCAGTTTGTAAGGGCGCGGTGACACAGACCTATTTCATGTAAAGGTGATAATCCCTTGTTCATCATGACGTCCTTTTTACTTCGATGTCTCAACAACAGCGTTAGGGAGATCACGTGACGTGAGGGTTCTGCCTTTGTAGTGAGGGTTGTGAGTTGACGCCGAGGAGGGGGAGGAGGCGCCTCGCCCCCCCCCCATGTGGAGTGACGTCACCCGCTACTTATTATGAATGTCGGGGGGGGGGGGTGTCCATTTGGAGGACGTCACTTGTACATAATAATTAATGACGGGGGCTGGTCGACGTTGAGTGACGTCACGCGCGTGACACACAGACATTCTTGGCTCATTGGCAGATTCATACGTCATTATTCACCAATAATAATGATATAATTTCGCACATTCATGAATAACCTCACGTACACCCCCCTGGGACATTGCCACGTAGTAACCACGGAGTGACCCCAGGGGGTCCGTGTACCTCCGGTGTAGAGCCCCGGTCACTTGGGCCACACGGGGCAGCGGCGATCTCGATGTCTTCGCTGCGTGCGGGGTCAGCTGAAGAGCGAATGAGTCGGTGGGGCTCTGCGGCGTCGCCGCTCCTCGTGTGCCGGGTTGGGTGCAAGCCGCGTGAAGTCACCAGGGTCACTGGCCACACCCAGGTGCCGTGTGATGACCGAGATGACCGACAGGTCCGGCACCTGTGCTTCGCTCGTTGTTGGAAGGGCGACCGCCTCCTCCGCAGAGGCCGATCTTGACACCGCTGGTAGCAGTCACCGGCAAGACACCAGTGTCACACACACTCCCGGTGTCACACAGCTCGTGTGACACACCCAGTGTAACACACTCACAGCGTCACACACTCCCAATGACACACACCACTCAGTGTGGCACACACACAACAACAACAACCGCCATTCGCCACTAAGTGGCGGTGACGTCACCACGACGCTTGTGCCAGGCCATGTGCACCTTGAGGCCACGTGTCGAACGTCCGCTGGCAGGTCACGGGTCGAATGACCGAGATGACCGAGATGACTGGCTGATGCACCACCTGTGCCCCCTACTGTGCCCACTTGCTGTGCTTTAGCCACCCGGCGCTCCGCTCGTTGTTGTGAGCGTCGCTTCTCCGCCTTCTGTTGTTGTTGTTGGAGGGCGACAGCCTCCAACTGCCCAGTAGCGTCCTTCACGAGCCTCCTCCACAGAGGCCGATCTTGACACCGCTGGTACCAGTCATCGGCAAGTCCACTCAGCTCCACGTCCTCCTGTACCACATCACTCCATCTCTTCTCTAGCCCGTGCTGCGCCCGTTTAACCCCCTCGATCCGGCCGAACAAAAGCTGTTTGGGCATGCGGTGATTGGGCATGCGGGCTACATGACCCAGCCAACGCAGCCTTGCCTGCTGGAGGTGCTCACCGATGGGACATTGTCCAGATCTTTCGAGGATTTGTGAGTTCCTCACAGAATCCAGCCTGGTTAAACCCAGGATTTATCGTAGGCAGGCCAGCCTCAATGTTTCTAACCGGTGAAGATGTTCCATTCGGGGGTCCACGTTTCGCAAGCGGAGCGACAGACCAGGTAGCTTCGACACAGCGTTACGCAACCGATGAAAAGATAATGCCGGTCGACTGATTCGGAGTGAGGCCTCTGCTGTTAAACCGGAGCCGGTCATGAGCACACTGCGCAGGTATGGGAAACTCTCCACTCTCTCCACAACTGCCCCATCACCGATTGGGAGTTGTGGGGGTGGAGTGCCCGATGGTACAAAATACCCAGGCACACACACACCTAGTGACACAGACACCTAGTGACACACACACACACCTGGTGACACACACACCTAATGACACACACACACTTAATGACACACACACACCACCCAAGCCGCATACTCTCGTCTGCATCGTCAAAATAAAAGTCACGGACTCGGGGTCATTGATTGCCGTCTCGGCGCATCCCATTGAACTCCACAGCAGAGAAACATCAAAGCCCTCCAGACACGTTACGACGCGCACACACGCACACACACACGCCACCCCCGCACGTGGCTCCCACGGTGTGCACCTAGCCTGGCACCAGAGTGGCACGCGAACATCCACTGCCACTTAGTGGCGAGCGCGTTGCTCGTGTGTCTGTTCGCGTGCGGGGCCGTGGCGCAGTGAACGTGAGCGTGCTGCCCCACAACCCTGACACCCGAGTTCTATTCCCGCTCACGGCTAACGTCGAAAAAACGAACCCGTCCGGGGCCTCACCAAGGTCGAGTCAGTCTTACATTTGTACCTGGTGCGGTGTCTAAACCTCAGCACCGGGGAGACAAAGGCGGCCGGGCGTGGTGTCACCCAATCCCACCCGTTCGTGTGCCGTGCCGGCCTTCGTAGGTGCTCACTAACGACACTTGCCCCAACAGTCTGGTGGGGCTACACGGGGGATCTTTAGTCTTGCCACGTCGCACGGGATCTTGGACTAATGGAGACTCGCAGCCCATCGAAATGCTTTGCCAGGGCTTTTTATCGGCTTTAGCGTCACACACACTTTAAAAAGTTAAAGGCTACACGGGGGGGGGGGGGGGGTCTTTGTTTACATGGGAGTAGAAGCAGAGTGGGCGCTCTAAA